>NC_054702.1:68686194-68986194 GCF_016097555.1 Gigantopelta aegis
TGTTTCATTTTTAACCTTGGGCTAAAGTCCATATCATCATCATCATCTCTTTTATATATTATGCTCATATATTATCATCTCTTTTATATATTATGATTTTAGACCTGGACTATGTCATTTTTAACAATAACAGTTTCCGGTGGCACAATTGAAACCATGTTTGGTGAGAGTACGTTAATATCATTTAGGTGGTACATGTACATATATTTGTGCAAGTGTTTTTGCACTTCCTGGTGGTAAAAACTTGGAATCACTTGCTTCATTTTCTTAAAGAGAATCGATCAGAGACGTAGCTGGCACTGCATTCTTATTATCTGTTAAGGAGCTAAACTAGCCGAGGTTATTGAACAGCTACTTACGGTAATGAATACATGTGTTAATTATTGAAAACCATGTCGGTTAATTCAAGTATCGTTTTTCCACTTTTCGAGTCAGAAGTTTAGGATCAGTGCAGATTACTTACTAAACTGGTTTAATTAGAATCAGTCAGAGCTGTTGTTGATGCCACATTAGTGGACATGATATAGTCAGCTCAGTAGATACATCATATTGCAACCGTTGCACTGCACAGCTGGTATTTCAAAGTTCTTGATGTATATGTTGAACTGTTTGTTGAAAAAAAAACTTTGTTTAATCCAGTGTGGCTTCTGTAAGAAAAATAAAGGACATATTTCAAATATCTTTTAGAAATGTAATTGTTATTAAGAAAAAAAACCTTAACTGGTATTTCAATTTTAAAAGCTTTGGTATGTGTTATCCTGTTTATGGGAAACTGCATATAAAAGATCCCATGATGCTGTTCATTAGTAGTATGATATGTGGTGCAATGCGTTTACTCAGGGCTAGCTCTGGCACTTGCCAAATTCTAAAATTTCAGGAACAATTAGCGAATTTTATGTTGATTTGGCGAAAACATTTCATGTAATAATTGGTATTTTGTTGAAAAATAACATTGGATTTTGCATATTTGAAGATAATTTGGCGAATTATTCTGCTCACCCAGAGCTAGCCCTGGTTTACTATTAGATCAAATGTCAGAATAGCCATATTCTAGACACAAATAAATAAAAATTAGCTAAGTTATTAGACATTCTTTTACTTGTTATAATAAGTGACCTTTTTAGCAGGTTTGACTGTATTTGGCTGTAGTCTTGTGGAACAGATAATAAAATGAACCTCGACCAAAAATATACAACAAGATCATTAATTGTCCTGTTAATAATATAGGTTACTCATGGATTGGGAAGCTTTCTTTCTATTTATAAAATATAAGAGAAAAACGTTTTTAAAAATCATGTCCTATTATATTTAACCAAATTAAACTTCGACTGAGATGAAAAGTGCAATAAAGTCAGGACCTTTCTGCAGCAACTTAATCCCATTAGAGAGCTGTGCTCTGTGGAAGCATCTTGATAGCTGGAGAACGATGATGATCAATGTCTAGCTTGATGTTGAGGGAGTTTGATGATCATTTTATATGGAATATAGACCATCCCAGTTGGCTCCTTTGCATAGCACCGTCAGATAAAACGTGTCATAACCCCAAAGCTGTCTTGTATTTGCAGCCCGAATCTCTTAATGTATTGATGAATAAAGTTATCCCAAGCTGAACACATTATTAGTATTTAGTAATTGAGATGTACGAGCTAATCTCCAGACACATTAATGGCTTGACCTTTTTCCATGTCATGTGAGAATATGTCATGTGCATGATAAGTATGTTTAAAATTTAAATAATAAATAGAACACCATAAAAGCTTTCAATATTTTTATTTAAAGCTTTATCTGTTAGTCTTGCTAGCAATAGTTAAAGAGTCTATGGCTCAGCTGTAGAGTTTCAGAGCTAGAAAATGTGCTGAGGAATCATCAGTAACTGTTATATACGTGTGCTAGCTAGCCATATGTATTTTTATATGTGCATCTATAATAGGTTGTATTATGGTATGGCATTGTCCATCCATACATCTGTCTGTTAAGTTTTTCTTGTCCGGACCAAATCTTGCATACAGGACCATCAAACCTTACATGCAGGAACAATTTGGGATGGTGGTGTGTCCCATACTATTACTAGGTCACTGTGACCTACTTTTTACTATCTACTGCACATAACAGTAAATCCTTGTCCGGATCATATCTTGCATACCTATGCTAAACAAAATTTCCCTTTCTAACAAAGAACAATAACTTCATTAATCAGACAGCACCTTCTCCGTCTACAGTATCATCAGTAGTTGGTCCAAAACAAACTATTTGTGCATCCCACTGCAAACATTTCACATAATTGGAATTAAATCAATCCCATAACATATTCATTAATATCTATGGTTTTCCATCAAACTCCTGACGGGCGTATCATGTACCTCACCGGTACTCACTAAGCATATTATGTCATCAAAATGGCTGTCTTGAACTGTTTGTTGATAAGCTTACAACTATACTTGGAAAAACAAGTTTAGCAATTTGGTAAATGTGCTAAAATAAAACGAAACTTGTGACTTTTAAAGTGAAAACCAGACACTGGATTTAACTAATGATCATTTGTCAGTACAAGTATAACAGAAGATTTTCAATACAAAATCAAATGCGTAACTTGTCACATCACGGAATTTATCTTGGGGGTTAAAGATTCTAATTGCTAAACCCTTTAGTCTTAGTATATTTATTGGCTTGCTTTTATCCAGAAATGGGATTTTATTGCATTTTGACTGAGAAGAATCTTTTTTTTCCCTTTAATTATTGAATAAGACAAGTGGTTGTGGATGAGTTTCCAGTGGACAGTAGCCAGCAGATTCTTGGTTATTCAGGGTTTGTGAATTACTTTACACAAGTTATAACACATGAAATCGCAAGAGAGTGATCAATAAAATCGTCATCTGTATAGACAAGAGGGTCACAGCGACCAAATAACAGGATGAATAGGTCTGGAGATTCTGGCCAATAAACACGGGATAGAGTCATGCAAACTAATCATTTTTTATTCCACAGGAACTTCAATCTTTCTCAAATTTTATCTATTTATCTCACTTTTTCTTTCTCTCTCTTTGCTTCTTTGTATTGCTTCCAAACCAAAAGGGACAGAAATCTTATTTGAGAGTAAAACGGGTGACGTAGAAGGTAAAATGCATTGTGGGTGTTGTTGTATATAGTTGAAAAGTTTTATATTGTTTTGTGAAATCGCTGTCATTCATTTTTGTTATAACAATTTTTTTTTCTGATCCTTGTTTTATATTATTATTAATTAAGAATTTTAGCTGATCTCAAATAATTTTACATAACAACCCCACAGATACAAAAGGCTGGGTGAGGGGTCTAAGGTTTTGTACACTTATTACATGAACTTTGATTACTTTAAAAGAGCAGGGCCCAATTTCAAAACATTTCATAAGCCCAGTGTTGCACGTAAATATAAATCTATGATTAAACCACAATTCGTATTACTATTAACAAAACAAAAAATATAGTTTACCGGGTAAGTATACATATTTCATTTTCTTTTGTCCTTACAATGTTCCATCTTCTGTAATGGTGTAATATTCTGAGTGAATTAGCTTTAACTATTATTGGCAAGGTGTTATAATTTACTGTAAGTTAATGGAGTATATGTGTGCTTTGTTAAAATCTTAATACCCCCATGCCCTCTCTTGTAACATGAATCTTGATGACCAATATGCCTTAGTTATAACAACAGGTTGACATGTTTAACAGTATAAATTTTGAACAAATTACAAAGTCATTTTACCAGTATAAATATATTTTTGTTCATAAATATTTGTATTCCGTCATGCTTTTGGATGTTTTATTTTTTCTTTCTTGTTAATTGCTTGGATCTGTCTGTGTATTTAAATAACATAATTATAATCTATCATTTTGTTATTTTACACTTGGCAAACTTGCACCTTTTTTTAAAAAACTTTCAATGAATCATTTTCTTTCCTTTTTTTGTGTTTCATTTTAATTTTTTGTCACTATTATATATATCCTGCATTGTTTTATGTGGCTTAAAACCCCATAAACTATTTTACTTATATATTAATATCACATCATTCGCCATATTCCATTAATTACAGTTTATTCATATTTTTGAAACCCTTTTGAAAATATTTCATGCAAGTGACTATAATACATCCTTGTATGTTTGATGTCCTTTAATTAACTGCATTTTTATACCCATGATCCTGCATGTAAACTATTATTTTAAAAAGAGTTCTATTAATTTAATGGGGATAATAATTTGCAAATATTTATGCATAAAAACAAAGTTAAGCATTTTAATGTTTAATCATTATACATGTACATAGAGGAACTTAATTAAAATCAGCAAAAGAAGGATGTGACACACATAATAATATTTTTATGTTCATGTACATTGTATGATATATATTATATTTAATAAACATGAGATATAATCTTACTAACTTTAAGTTAACTAAAAACTATATAAAAATATTACCACTATTAAAATGTGACATAACATTTATTGTTTACGGTAATATATTTGTCATTTTATATGTATTTGATTTATTTATTTTTATTTTTTTGTGCAATCAAGGAAATGTTGATTAGCATCCTGAAATGAAGATCTCTTGATCTTGATACAGGCAGCATGACTGATGTAACCTTTTGTTTTTAGGAGTTGGAATTCATATCAGACGACAAGTGATACTCGTCAGTGACACCAGCGGTAAGGTGGCACTCATTTCAATCACAGGCGATTATCGGAACGACAATCTTTATCCAAGCCTGCTTAAGCCAACAGCAATCAGCATCGATTGGCTCGGTGACTGGGTTTATGTTGCCAGTGGGAATAAGGTGAGTGGTATATATGTGTGTATGTATAAGCATTGACATCATCTTCTGAGACATTAATACCTGGTCATTAACTTAATACAGGTATGCAAAACTTTTCAAAAATGAGGGCAGGACATAGCCCAGTGGTAAAGCACTTGCCTGATGTGTGGTCCGTCTAGGATCAACCCTAGTCTATGGGTCCATTGGGCTATTTCTCGTCCTAGCCAGTGCACTACGACTGGTATATCACAAGCCATGTTATGTGCCATCCTGTCTGTGGGATGGTGCATATAAAAGATTCCTTGCTACTAATGGGAAAATGTAGCAGATTTCTTGTCTAAGACTTTGTCAAAATTACCAAATGTTTGACATCCAATAGCCGATGTGTTCTAGTTGTGTTATTAAACAAAACAAGCCTTTTTTTCTCAAAACTGGACACTCGTTAAACCAGAATTCCCTCAGACCCAAATATTTTTGATGGTATCTTTTTAATTAACAGTACAGAACAGAATCTTATCTAACCAGATATTAAAATTGGACTTTTGACTTGGTCCCTTGGGTGTCTGATTTAGAGTTTTTATTCTGTGTGTGTATGTATAAAACACCAAGATGTTACATCTCCACTAACTAAGAAGAATAATTATATTTATAATGATTACACTTTTTGTTGGATCCTTGCCTGACATAGTAATTAAATGCTTGGTCTATTTGCAGGTTTTGAAAGCAATTTTGGCTATCCTTAAAAAAAAAAAAATTAAATTGTAAAAATATTCTTTGTTTTGCTGATGTATAAGTAGTTGGTGGCCATCTGTACATAATCTTGATTTCACGCCCATATCTAAAACTGATGAATTTTTATGCTTCCACACACATACTCACACAAAATATTTAGCATAAGTATAAGTAGTTGGTAGACTTCTGTACATAAAATATATAAAATATATCTTTACTTCACCCCATTCCCTCATTCCATACACACACACAAACTATTCTTCCTTGATGGACCTGCTAATGAAGCTAATATTCTGTGTTTGTTTTTTTCTCAAATGTATACATTTACAATTGCTTTCTTGTTACTCAGATTTACAGATGTCTAATGAATAGAGATGTCTGTATTGTTGTGGTGGATGCCTTGCAGAGCACACCAGGTGATGTTAAAGTGGATCCAGTCAATGGGTTAGTAGTTCTGTAGGAATATTCAAAAGAGTTTCTAAAAAAAGTATAACATTTTAAGGGGAAAATGTCAGTGTTTTTGGTTAAATTCATGTTCACTTTGTATAACCTGAAATATTTTTTAAAAAGTTATCCTGCATTATTCAAAACTTCAAAGACATTATATTTTGAATATAAATGTATTTATTTGTTTTTTTATAATTAAATATATTAGACATTTTAAAAAAGACATAATATTGTTCTGCTAATGTCTTTAAAATAAAAACAAATCATTTAATTTAAGTGAATTTGTAAGGTTTTGATTATTTTCTTGATTTCTTAAGTTCTCTATCAGTAAACCTATATGAAAGGCTTAATATGTTCGACCTATTGATTTTGGCTTCTTAACATGTTTGCTTTAACATTTCCTCAATTTTCTTTTGAACAGATTTCTTTATTTTACTCAATATGGAGATGATAAAGGACTATATCGGGTTGATCTTGGAGACATAGGCAAGAACGGTCCTGTCTCTCCCACTCAACTTGTCTTCATCGATAACCTGTCATCCTTTGTCATTGATTTTGACAACGTTCGGCTGTACTACCCCAACAGCACAGAAAACACTATGATGTCCGTGTTCGTTGATGGCACAGACACTAAAGACATCAGAGAAAAAGTGCTTCAGCCAAACTTCTACCACATCCTGAGCATAGCAAACTACAAAGGACTATTCTACTGGACAAACGGAACTAAAGTTTTGAGTGAAGAGTTTGATCCAGGTTTCAAAAAGTACAGACACAACGAGCTGTTGTTTTTTGACGATTTCTACCGAGGATTCAATCTGTATCATCCATCGGCACAACCCACACCAGGTTAGCACACTAGACAGTTTAAACACTATTTTATTACCACCACATTTGCAGTTTTGTGATCGGCCAACCGGTATATGCCTATATTGAAGCCTGTCCCTAAATGTTCACAATACAAAGTGCATCATTTGCGGCCAAGATGACTGTGATAATAATTAGACATTTTACAAGCAAACAAAAATAAATGTGAGAAAGATACAGAGAGAGAATTTGTGATGACCTTGCTTGATAGGGGAATGGGATGTTACAATGGTAGAGTCTGAGATGCAATTGGTGATAGAATTAATTGGCTTTAGTGCATACATTTGTAGGTGTCATTATGTTATCTTGATAGGGGAATGGGATGTTACAATGGTAGAGTCTGAGATGCAATTGGTGATAGAATTAATTGGCTTTAGTGCATACATTTGTAGGTGTCATTATGTTATCTTGATAGGGGAATGGGATGTTACAATGGTAGAGTCTGAGATGCAATTGGTGATAGAATTAATTGGCTTTAGTGCATACATTTGTAGGTGTCATTATGTTATCTTGATAGGGGTGGGATGTAGCCCAGTGATAAAGCGCTCGCTCGATGTGCAGTCGGCCTGGGATCGATCCCTGTCGGTGGGCCCATTGGGCTATTTCTCGTTCCAGCCAGTGCACCACGACTGGTATATCAAAGGCTGTGGTATGTACTACCCTGTCTGTGGGATGGTGCATATAAAAGATCCCTTGCTGCTAATCAAAAAGAGTAGCCCATGAAGTGGCGACAGCAGGTTTCCTCTCTCAATATCTGTGTGGTCCTTAACCATATGTCTGATGCCATATAACCGTAAATAAAATCTGTTGAGTGCACCATTAAATAAAACATTTCTTTCTTTATTTATTTTATCTTCTGTTCCAATCAGACTTGTGTGAAACATCTGAGGTCTGTTTAGTTACTCCAATGTCTCATTGTCTGAGCTTGCTCCAGCCAGTTTTCAGCAACTAGTGTACTCTTTTAACTCTGAGATGGTGTATATAAAAGATCACTTGCTGCTAATTGAAGAAGAGTGGCAGCAGCACTTTTTTGTCTCATTATCTGTGTGGTCCATAATCATATATGTCTGACACTATATAATCATAAATAAAAATGTGTTGAGTACACTGTTAAATAATCATACTTAGAGCACAGCTGAATTTCTAGTCCAATGGGAGCTTCATATTTGGTCACGTGAAGTACATTTATATCCCGATAAAGTACTTCAGACATTCATTTTATAAGCGGTATTGCTGCACAAGATTTTGGCTCTGTTCTAAGACAGAGGACGAGTAACAATATTTTATCGGCGTATAAAGGTAGTGTCGCATGAGAAAACGCTCGGCTAATGCCTCGCCTTTGTCTCGTGCGACACTACCTTTATACGCCAATAAAGTATTGTTACTCGTCCTCTAACTATTACATAAAAATGTGTTGAGTGCATTTTTAAATAAAATCTTTCTTTCTTTCTTTATTGGAGAATGGACTGAGGTGCACTGGGTCATAGGATTAATTCCCCTCAGTTCACTCATTGTTTGTTAATTTGTCATCTTATACTGGTAACCGGCCTCAGTGGCGTCGTGGCAGGCCATCGGTCTACAGGCTGGTAGGTACTGGGTTCGGATCCCAGTCGAGGCATGGGATTTTTAATCCAGATATCGACTCCAAACCCTGAGTGAGTGATCCGCAAGGCTCAGTGGGTAGGTGTAAACCACTTGTACCGACCAGTGATCCATAACTGGTTCAACAAAGGCCATGGTTTGTGCTATCTTGCCTGTGGGAAGCGCAAATAAAAGATCCCTTGCTGCCTGTCGTAAAAGAGTAGCCTATGTGGCGACAGCGGGTTTCCTCTATAAAAAAAAAAATCTGTGTGGTCCTTAACCATATGTCTGATGCCATATAACCGTAAATAAAATGTGTTGAGTGCGTCGTTAAATAAAACACTTCTTTCTTTCTTTCTTATACTGGTATTTCAAAGTCATGGTATGTGCTATTGTGTCCTTTGGAAATAGAGCTATTATTTGGTAGGAGTAACCTATGTGGCAGCAGTGAGTAAGAATTTATTCTGATTAGGTATGACTAGCTCACTTGATACTGTTCTAGTGTCATGGTTAAACATTCTAGCAAACAGATTCTCTGTGTCAAAGGCTGAAAGTTCAAACCTCAGCCTAGATTGTGTAAAAATAACAAATGGAGGCATACAGGTAGAAACCTTAACTGTTGTGTTCCTTTGAAAAATACCTAATAATAAAACATCCATTAAACATTACTTTCAGTGCCACACATGTCTCCAAAGAAGGTGCAAGCTGTGTTTACTTCCCATAGTGTCAAAGTTAAATGGTGGCCACCACCTTTGCTGCAGTACCAAGGTTTGTATTATGTCTTTATTTGTGGTCTGTTAGTCAAGCTTCTATAGATTTCATGATCATATAATGTAGCTCAGTCTAAAGTTACACAAGTAAAAAGTAAGCTTATTTCCTGGGTTTGTTGTCTGTTAGTCAAATGTCTATAGATCTTATAGTCATATAATTTAGCTCAGTTTCAACCCAGGCTTTTAAGATATTTTGAACCAATTACATCCCATGTGATGTTTCTTTTTACTGGACATGCCCTAGTAAAGTTAGTTTGTGACCATGACAGACAATGTGTTAACTGTTATAACATTTACTTTGACATAATATTTCCCATGGGTTGTTTGGATGTTACTAACATTATTCATTATTACTTTAAAAGTATTTTTTTATTATGCATGTCCAAGACCTGTTGAATTTGCTGTATTTTTTGTACTAATGCAAATCTGCTCATTTAATTAATTAATTACAACAACACACGGTATAAGCTATCATCTCGGCTCGCAGCAAAACAACAAGGTAAAGTGGATAAAATGTTAACCTGCATGTAATACAAAAGGTTTCATCATTCAGTGTCAGAACTGTATTTTTAATTCTATAGCATAACCTTTATCAATGTTTATTTAATATATAATTATAGGACATGGAGCATGGCAAAACTGGACATATGAACTACAGCTGTATGAAACCGAGGAACCAAGGACAACCCAGCAATATCTGAATGGCACTGTACGTAAGATGATTATAGAGAACCTGCTGCCAGACACAAAGTATTCTCTTCGTGTCCGAGCTCTCTCCGAGGTTGGCTATGGACCATGGTCGGAATATTTCATTGGAAGAACACTAAAGGATGGTAAATATCATTAGTGAAAGCCAAAAGTCTTTGTCTAAAACCATCCACTTTTAAAAAAAAAAACAATACAAAGTTAGAACTTTACTTTTTGTCTGTATAATACAGACTTTTTCAAGAGTATGAGGAGAAACAGAAAACTCACAGGTATAAAAGGTGTAGTACTGTAACAAGTGTTTTTGGCTAAAACTCAAGTATAGTTAACCAGTCAATACAACTACAGAGGAATCAGACCATAAGAAATATTATTAGTAAATTCAATGAGTAATAGGCTGTATTTTATTATATAAATTTAGCATCAGATTTGCATTGCAAAGATCCAATATGAAATCTTTTCTTTAAACAATCTTTGAAAGTAAAATTTGTTTTTAAAAAAATGGTTCTCTCGTTGAAGAGAGTTAACAAAAACTGAATGTAATGCCCAGTTAGAACCTTTGGAAAGAATTCTCTGTCTGTGTGTCAAGAACAAATTGCTTTCAAAATTAATATTTTTCTGTTTCTAGATAAGTTTCCAGTTCGTGTTCTGATGGCAACCTCCGGTCAGATTATTGAGGCAGATATAAGTCAGAACATGGACAAGACCGTAGTCAACTTTGTGTCCAAGGCTACAGGTATGTTCCTCACTATTAATTACATTGTTTATTTACAATACATTTTTTTGTTTGTTATATTCACATCCATTGTAAAACCCCCATTTTTAGAATTTATATTCAAATGATATGATGAAGTTTTTTCATTGCCCTCATTCTCCAGACTATTGACATATAAATGTTTCAAGGTGTGAGATTCACCCTAAAGCTGGGGTACAGGGGATGCAAGTGTCCAGGGTGTCGTCCTAGTAAGGTGTATCTTTGTTTTCATTAAAAGGCAATGGCAACATAAAGATTTTCCAAACTGAATGTTTCTTCTTGTTTGACTGTGTACATTTTTTGTCTTTTTGTTTTCACTATCTGACAATGGCAACACAAACATTTTCTAAGCTAAAACTTTCTTCTTTTTTGTACAAGACCATAAGAGTGTACCTTTTTTGTCTTTTTGTTTTCACCATGTGACAATGGCAACACAAAGAGCTTTTAAACTGAAAGTGTTTTCTTCTTTGAGTGTACAGTTTGGGTCTTTTTGTTTGATTTTAGATATTTCTTGGCACAAGGATAAGCTTCTCTGGACCTCCAGTTCCGGAATTCTGTCTGTGTATGACCGCAGTACTGGCTGGCGATACAGTATTCAACACGTGAATTACGCAGCATGTGTTGCCTATGATTGGTTGGGAAAGAAAATATTTTGGTCAGAACCACAGCAGGGTGTGGTGAGTACAGTTTTTCATTTTAAGAAGAGTTGTTTTGCTAAATATTAAATACCTGAAATCTATTTTATTTTATAATATATTTTATGGCTTATGTTAAGGTGCTATAATGTTGTTAACCTTTACAAAAGTGTTATAGAAGGTGACCTCTTTACAACATTTTTTGCTGTCAGGTTCTCAACCAGTTTCCTCTAAATTCTTAAACTTATTTAAATATTTGTTGTTGAAATTTTAAATATTTTTTGTTGATGTAAGTAATATTGGATTAATTAAACTGAAATATTTTAATGAGTCATAATTTATATTCAGTTTTGAAAATTTTAATATCTTTAAAAAACAAAAATGCATATATTGATCATACAATTATGTACTTCTTTATAAATTTCCAGATAAAACGGACAGACATAAATGGTCTCTCTAGCGATTTTATATCTCAAGCTGCAGCTCGGGACATTGTGATTGATTCCATAGCCGGAAGAATCTACTGGGCCACAATGAACTCCATTGAGTCATCATTTCTCAATGGAGAAGACCACATCGAGATCTTCTCAGTTCCGTACTTCTCAGGAAAGCATGTGATCAGTGTGGCCTTGAACTTTGACATGAAGAAAGTCTTGTGGTATGTGAAGTCGTTTGAGCACCAGGATCTGTTCATGGCTGATCTGATTAGCGGAGAAGGAACCAACACGGGTGATGTCATAGCGACAGTGAGACCAGCAGGCGACTTCAGGAGTATCTCCAGGTAACATATTTACTGTTAAAGGGACATACCCTATTTTTTAAACACTGAGGCATATTTTTTACTATTCGAGCCATTTTTAATAACTGAAATCATACTTTACTTAGATTTTATTGCTTAGATGATCAATTTCCGTACATTCGAAGTGATTTTGGTCATCCTGGTGTTTTTAATATCACAAAATGCATTTCTCATTTTAAAAACGCACATGCTTCTGAGAAGTAATAGTTATATAGCCGAGTTTTAGTCTATTTTAGAGGATATTTCACCATTTCAAAGTCACAGACTCCTGTTTCACACAATTGTAACTTTATCCAAATGTATTAAAGATTTGTAGATTAACTAAACTTAGTGTTAATTTTCACGGGTTGAAACTAGAGGCCTGTCCCTTTAATGACTAAAGTTTGTTTTTACTAGTTCAAGTTAATGCCAACTTGCTCAGCTCTCCTTTACTAAATTAAAAAGATTAATTGTTGAAAGTTTAAAACAAAAAAATTTGTTTTGTTTAATATCACTACTAAAGCACATAGATTTATTAATCATATCTGTACAACATTTCGTAATTTTAACATAATACTAGTAGTCTTCGAGGAAAAGTAACTAAATCTGTTGAATGCTGAAATGAGTATCATATGAGTGAATTATGTCCATGTGAAATCTTTATCAACAATATTATACATCTTTAAAAATACATTAGGGCAGGACGTAGTCCAGTGGTAAAGCACTCGCCAGACCTGTCAACCCTCCCGGATTCCGCGGGAGTCTCCCGGTATTTGATCAAATCTCCTTACACCTGTGCGGGAGACAGTTTCTCCTGTTAAATGACATTTTTGTAAGCATAAAAAAAAAAAATCGATCCTCTTTTGTCAAAATACCGTAAGGGAAGTAACTCTACCTTTTTTTTCTCATTCAGAAAATGTCGACTACTTTCGGTTTCTGAGAATGTGACAGGCCGAATTGTCCCGACTGTTTAACCTTTGCCGAAGTGAGAATTGTGGGATAGCCTGTTTATATTGTTAAAAAAGCACATGGAGTTTATAAAATGACGTGTTATTATAATGTTTGTTGTCATCGTAATGGCTACGAAGCGTGTTGCCGCTAATTCAACAGGCTGTGTATTGACATTCAGTGTTGCATATATATATATATATATAAAAAAAAACTATCCAATTTAGTTCTAATAACACCTCTGAATTGTAAAATATCTTCCCAATGGATTACATAATGCAATTATGACGAATCTGAACTGCCAGGCTCCGAGTTGACAGCACGATGCATGTTAAAATCACATGTCACAGCAAGACAACGAAAAGACCAATTAGCTGTATAAACATACTTGTGTCAGTTAATTTTGTATGTTTGTGCAGTAAAATGTTGGTTATACGGGTACTCTTCAAGAAATTATTTTTGTACAATTAAAAAATGTTGTGTCTGACATTGACATAAAGTTACTCACGGAAATGGGTATAATTCCGGTATATTTCATGCGATGTCCATAATGAGGTTTTACTTATGATTAATGAAAATACAATGTTTATTGCATCATTATAATGATTTTAAATGAGTACCACGCCACCGTTCCTCATAGTAACTGAATATTAATTTATAAGATTTATATAAATTTTTCTTTGGTACTTAGGTACACTAACCACAAATAATGTAACGCAACCTGTAACTGTAAGGCTGTAAGTGTAATACCGTAAATGTACTAATTAAATTTTTTATTTCTTGTTCATGTTCTTAATATTTTTGGATAAAATATTATAATTTTTTTAAATATGTATTAAATCATAATAATATTTAAACTTTAAAAAAAAAAAAAAAAGTTTTTAAATTTTATTTTTTATTATTATTTTTTTTAATGCCAAGATCTAAGGTTAAGAAGTATATATGACATTATATAGTATTCATATAACTTATTGTAATAATGTTTTTTTTTAAATCTTGCGATTTTGGGTTAAATTGTGTGAATTAAAAAAATCTCCTGCTTTTTGACAAAATCTCCTGCTTTTTCAACACACACCTCCTGCTTTCTCTTGACTAAAGGTTGACAGGTCTGGCACTCGCCTGATGCACAATCGGTCAGAGATCGATCACCATCGGTGTCCCATCAGGCTATTTATCACTCTAGCCAGTGTTCAACGACTGGTATATCAAAGGATGTGGTATGTGCTATCCTGTCTGTGGGATGGTGCATATAACAGATCCCTTGCTGCCAATAGAAAAATATAGCGGGTTTCTTCTAAGACTATATGTCAAAAGTACCAACTGTTTGACATCCATTAGCTGCTGATTAATAAATCAGTGTGCTATAGTGGTGTTGTTATTCAAAACAAACTTCAACTTTCTTTATTAAATTACAAAGATTACCTGTTGAAAGTTAAAAAGTAAAAGTTTATTTTGTTCAATAACACCACTAGAGCACATTGATTTATTAATCATAACTATGTGATGTCAGACACTAATATAATAGTCTCAGAGGAAAACTTGCTACATCTGTTGAATGCTGAAATGAGTATCATCTGAGTAAATAATGTCCATGTGACCTCTTGATCAACTAGATTTATATGTCTTTAAAAATACATTGTGAAAAAGAATACACCGAAGATTGTTTGTTTACTTACAGCACAAACTAATCTCAACAGAGATGGTTCTTCCTTTTGTTTTAAGCTACAAGATATTAGACTAGACAGGCTTACATTATCTCCACCCCCACCCCAGTTTCATCTACGTATGAAGGGAAAACACTTTTTTTTCTGAAAGAATGGTAAATGTAATTTTGAAAATGGAGGAAAAACAACTTTTAAAAATAGTTTATTCATGTCTGCATAATTGTTTGTAACTATTGTACTTCAGAAGTGATGTCTACTAAACATTTAAAATAAATGTGTGTAAAATGTTTAATTTTTAATTAATTATTTTGGTAATAAAAACCATATTTCTGTAATGGTCTGACCTGATGTTTGAATGAGACAGTGGTTTTGTTTTTATTGCGTTTTATCATTGTGTTTAACCTTTTGCTTATTGGAATGAGGACGGCCACCGACGTACCTAGTTGTTGAATGTCAGTAGGGTGAAATAATTGCTTTCATTTAGCTACAGCTGATGGTAATAACAGGAGGCAATCTTGTCATCTTGTCATTTTGTTCGTTTAATATACTGCTGCTGCTGCTGTCCATAATTGAATATAGACTGCCTCATTTCAGACATAGGGCTGCCACACATCAGTTCAGTGTCTAATATAGTCAACAATTTTAGTAATCAGATTTTAAAAGTCTTTCTGAACAAAGTTAGTACAAGATGAATGGATGGATGGATGGGTGAATGGATGGATAGATGGGTGAGTGGATGGATGGGTGGGTGGGTTAATGGGTGGATGGATGACAAATGGATGAATGAATGAATAAATGAATGATGAATGAATGGATGAATATATGTCCCAAAATTAATGAGAAAAATCTAATGTTTCTACTCATGACCTATATTGTACAAAATGATATAAAAATACAGGAGCAAGTTGCAAGAATGTACAAGTTGCTCTTGTCGGTTTGGGGTAAAACCTTGACTTTTGAAATCAGGATTCAGGTTCATCATAATTCAATCTGCCATAATTATTGGAAAAAGCAAAGAAAGGAATGTTTGATCAATGTTTCTTTCATTTTATGCTGAATACTGTAGTTACTGAATGATACATTTTAAAGTGTGTATATTATAAATTGTATGTAACAAAGTATGTGTGGAGAGGCATTAATGTAGGCCAATGGCCTGTTTGCCAATCCATTTCTTTTGGGAAATAAATATTGTCTAACCCATACATTTTAAAGTGAATTTTAAAGCTGCTTTTTTTCATTTCTTTAATTAGGTGGTCTGGCCTACAATATTATTCACATAGACTATTCTGGATGGATCAGGCTAGTGCCTTGGTTGTTGGAAACATGGAATGTAACTACACGTCAGTGATTAGCCCTCGCAACATTAGTGTTACAGCTTTTGCTGTGATGCATCCATCCATGCATGGCTATCCAGGTTTGTAATTATTATGAGGGCTTTAGATTCAGTGGTGATTAGATTTAAACTCTGGAGTCAATGGGTAAACCAAATGGTTCAGTTGTCAATATGCAATGTGGCTTAATTCCTTTTATTTGGACTTATTCAGGACAAAGTTTTGTTTCAACTGGTTTTAAAACTTAAAATGTGAATAAAACTAATTAAAATCTTATGTGAAAATTATGTATGTGAATCAGTATTACATGAACTCAATAGCCGATGTATTTTTCATGCTGGGATGTCATTAAACATCTATTCTATTTTAGTCTGTATTACATGAAATTTGCATTGTGTGAAAAATAAGAATTGTCTTGTTTAATTTTTCAGCTGGTTTAAATGAAAACAATTTACGAGTGATACCAAATCCAATGAAACCATCATCTGTAAAGGTGTCTGGACCATGGTCTAGCTTTAACTTGACCTGGAAACGGTCGTCAGAAGTCAACCATGGACAGGTCTTCTACAAGGTGTACATTCAGATAGCCCAGCATTCAACTCACATTGTAAGTTGTTTCAATTGATTCACTGTAAGATATGTTAAAGCAAAATACTTTTTTTTTTTTCAACTTGTGCTCCATGAATGGATATAAAACAGAGACAATTCCAAAATTTAATGCTACCCAAAAACTGTTCATGTCCTCGTTCGTTGGTGAAAAGGTCAAACTAGGCTTAAAATAAAACCTACATTTGAGACACTGCGAAGTTTTCTGGATTTTTCTTTTACTGTCTTTTTTTTCATCATTAATCAAAGTTTGTGATGTGTGCTGTCATATCTGTAACAAAGTCCACATAAAGACCTCTTGCTGCTTATATAAATGAGGTGATAGCAGTTTTATTTTTCTCCTCATTTCTGTCCCAATCGATACAACAGACATTTGTCGGAGGTAGCAATCGGGATGGACATGCCTGAACCATCGGTGGATATAGACATGTAAATGGAGTTTGGATTGGTTGGCTTATTTTTCTCATTTATTAGGTCAAAAGTTGCAATTACTGATAAAACATTAATTTTCCATTTATTTTTATTGATTCATTTACATAATGCAGCATGTGTTACTATTGTAGGTTACATCCCAGACATGGCACCCCATAGAAGGCCTTTCACCTTATACTTTGATGTCAGTCTCCATTCAACCGTACACTTACTGGGGATATGCAGACCCTACCAGAGTGTCAGTCCGTTCCCCTATGTCAGGTACATATTCTATAGTTGTATAGAATTACATTCTTGTGACATCATATACCATCTGGACTTACTTTAGTTCTTTAAGGTAGCATAAAGGTCTATCATAAAACTAGATTTTTAGTAATATTGTCTACTAAAAGTATTTTAATTCTTACAGAGTTAGATAAATAAGAGTTGAAAAATTGTATTAAATATTGTTTTAAAGGAAAACCATGGAACTATGTTTATCAGATCTTAATATTAAGTAGATGTCAGTGAAACATATATACAAAACTTTGTATCTAGTGTTTATGGGATGAAAAATGTGGATGCTAAATTTGAGTCCAAGTTCATATTGTACAACCAAAAGAGTTTTACTTACATGGAGCCATTTTATAAGCTAAAGTGCCACGTTTTGACATTTTTATTAGAATAAATTTATCTTGTGATCTCACAAGACATAAAAAAAGATTCAAAAGAATTTTATTTTAAAGAAGATTTGGGGGTGGGATCTAGCTCATTACATTAAATGCTCGCCTGAGGTGATTTGGTCGTAGGATTTTTTCTCTCATTTCAATAGTTCTTCCTTAATAGGGTAAATAAAAAGTCATAAATGTCCACTCTGTGGTAAGTTAAATAATAATAAAATATATATTTTGCACAACAGGTTATAAACTAGTACAAGAATTAGCATATTGTAATTTGCCTGTATTTTGTAACATGTTGTTGATCAATGACAAACAGAATTTAGCTGCAGTACTATCAAACAAAGATGTGCCAATTTTCTAGCAGTATTTTTGTCCAGCTTTTAAAGCATTGGATTATTCATCTTCAGCAGTAATGTATGTTTTTAGATAATGGTTTGTTTTCAGTTGTTAGGAAACGTTCAGCATCTCCTGAGAATGAAACAAGTGAGCTGGTTCTTGTTGTGGACCCCTCCTCACATTAACAAATACTCTTCTGTTTTCTTGTGTTAACTCTGTTTAAGTCGTGTCCCCCTCCCCACTCATCAGTGAAAGATTCATTCCATTGCATGGCTATATATGCATTTTATATGTTCCTGTAATGCACACTGTTCTCATTTTAAACAGCTATCATTGTTTTCATCTCAATAAAATATAATAGCATTGTAAATATTGAAAAAGAAAGAGATGTCATTTTCAGGCCATAGGATTTCAAATTTCATGGGAAACACTTTTTCAGTTCCATGCCTTGTGATCATGGGAACCCACTGGAAACTGTTTTTAAGTTCTGTTGAATAGTCGTACTCGATATAATCATCATGGCAAACAAAAGTTTGGTTCCATGAGTTTACCGACACATTACCAACATGGTACCAGAAACAATTGTTTCTGTGAAATCTGAAGGCCTGCATTTTAAGTAATGTTCAACACTGTAAATAATTAACAGTAATCAATCAAAGCTGGACATGGTGATCCAGTATAAAAATCCATTGAAATTTTTTTTTTTTATAAAATTCCAATCTGTTAAAACTTTTGTTATAAATGCTTGGATTAGTCCAAATCATATAACATAAAAAACTGACTTTCATAACTGCCATGAACTTCAATTGAAGAAAGAGTTTGATTGTTATTTCAAGATATTTTGTATTGATGAACTAGTTATACAGCTGGAATTATAAGATTTTTAAATATATATATATAGATGTGAACCACAGAACTGCTTTATACACTAGGTATGAACAGCTTCGTGCTTATGTACCATGAATGTCATTCATGCATTGTGTAAAGCAGTTTTGTACTTCATACTTCCATACACATCAAAAGTAATAAAGCTCAATTCTTGAATGGACGTTCAGTGTGACATTGTATGTTGTGTGATTACAATAAAGGAAGCAGAGAATCAGATTTAAAAGTAAAAAATAAATTCAGTTCAGTTGTATATTATGGAATGACTCAAAATACTAAGTGATACATAATGTGGAAGTTAATGACGTATTATCATTACGGTACTTGCATGTCACATATCTGATGTTTGAAATTATCATTTATATATATATTAAACTTGTAAAATAACTTACAACATTTGATATTGTTCCTTAAATACATATACTCAAATATGGCAATATAAAATAATTACATTTGTATTAATTTAGAACTATGAACTACAGTTTTGGAAAATAAAACTAGCTTGAATTTCCTTGGCAATAAAAATTCATTTTACTATCATAAGCATGTAAACATCATTTGCTATTAATAATGTTTTTTACTGACAATGATGTACCAGAAGTGAAATGTGATTTAAGGTAACATTGAGTGACATGCTATCTATTTTAAACCAGATAAACATTGCAACATGTTTTTTTCGCAATGTGTACATTTCTGCAATGTGTATCTGCAGTTAAAATAATGTGTGCATATAAATTTCATGACTTGAGGTTGGGTGTGAACATCACTAAATTATACACAAACATTTTTATTTACCAGTTTACGGTACCTATTAATTAAATTCATTTAACCTGTTAAAAAATGTACAGTTACTTTTGTGTGTGAGTATGACTATGTTGCTATTAATATTATACTAATGAACAAAAAGTAAGTTTACATTGAAAATAGTAAGGGTTTTTTTATTCATGAAGAAAATATTGGCCAGTTTTCATATTTCATGTGTTAAAAAGAAATAGTTAAGTTGTTACATATATTTGGGTAATTTACTATACACAATAATATTTTTTCCATAAATATTAAATTACACTCAAGTGATGTTTTGCTTCTGTGACCTTTTTAGCTGAAAGCTGATTTGATGATATTGTTGTTAAACTAAACTGTCCATAGTGTACTCTCTGATCTGACAAAAAGAAGGAACTGATATTCTGTTTTAAATCAAGTTTTTGGAGGTTGCTAAAACCCATGAAAACATGATGTGGGATTATCTTACTCTATTGTTTATAACTTCCCCAATCTTCATCAAATTATCTTTGGAAGGATGTTGACAAAATTGATGAAAATAGTTTGATTTTTCTTAATACAGAATGTTCAATTTTGTCAGATTAGAGATAGGACTTACAAAGCAGTGAGTCTTACATACTCATATTTAGTATACAATGTTAAGTTTGTTAGAAAGTTATGATTTATTGTTTTAGTGCCAACACAACCACGGACTCCAAGAGTTTACGTCACTCAGCGGAAAAATGCCACCACATCCAAGCTGCTTCTTGCTGCAGACTTCCGTTGGTCAACACCAATCATCATTAGTGGTATTCTAAGTCACCACATTGTGTATCACTGGATAGAAGGACATGCTAGTTCCCCACGACATGTCCAAACCTCAGGAATTGCCAGGCATTTTATTCTGAATAACCTGATTGCAAACAAAACTTACTTCTTTCAGGTAATCAAAATTAAACAACTGTGAAACCAAAATTTATCTATTAATGCATATTTGTTGGCGTACTGGAAAACAGAAAACTATCCAACAGTATCATAATTTTCAACAAGTTAAAATAATAGTGAAATATGAAAACTAATATATATGGTCTGTGAATGGATAGCGTCCTTTTTCCTGTTTAAACCACAATGCAAACTCAAGATGATGATTATTAATGGTTCTTTTGTTTTGCTTCTACTTTGTCATTAAACTACTGGAAGTTTTTCTGATGTTTTTATGTTTTGAAATGACATATCTGCAATCTGTCAAGATACATGTACATCCTCTGATTGATCTGTCTTTATGTTAACAAAGCTATAAATCCAGTGTGTTATCAAGCTATTTTTAGTATACTTTGTTGCATTAACATTAATGAGTGATGCATTTTCTTCTGTAGGTACAAGCCTGCACTGATGTTGGGTGTGGACCAAAGTCTGATATTGTCTCTGCAGTAACTGATGGTAAGTCTTGTTCTTTTCTGCAAGGTCACTAAAAATAATTTTACTGAATATAATTCAGTAGTAGACAGTATTAATTAAAATGAGTATATATACTGTGTGGTGGCAGTGGATTTCTAGCTAGTCTTGTCCTCTGCAATACATGTTGCAATTACATAATTTTTAGCACCCACTGGCCTATAATTTAACAGTGTGCTAATTTCAAAACACACTTTGCTACAGTCTGATTTATTCTGAAGGTTATCTTTATAACTGGTGTTTTTCAGCTGTGAATCCAGTTCCCAGGTTACTGATAGCCACAAAGTCATCAGTACGACTTTCAGAAATGGACGGCCATCTGAACTCAACTGTCATGTTGCCAAGCATTTCACCATCAGCAATGGCTTTCCTAGCTCAGGATGAGAGAACATTTTGGATAGAGGATACCAGTGCTTTGTACGTTTCTCAGGGTGCCAAACAGATATCTGTGAGTACTTAATGTATACTAGTTTACTTGTTTGCACCCCTGTATAGTTTTTGTCTTACCTTTATGAAGTAAAAAGGCGAGATATGGGTATTTCTTTTCCAACAGTGGCAATGGCATCAGTAGCAACTTTCACAGTAAATTTTTAATTTAAAATTTTGCCTTTAGATTAGTTTCTCACAAACTATAAGTTCTAGGTCAATAAAACTTAGTTAATATTTGCATCTATGGGGGTTCATCACAGTGCACCAAGAAGGTTCATGGCAGGCAAGCCATTTAATTCAGCAGAATTCTTGTAAGTAGATTATTTTTATAGGCATTGTAAAATAGGTATATTTTTTAAAATTTAATTCAAAGCATTTGAAAGTTAAATGCTTTTAAATGTCCTGTATTTTATTTTTTTCTTCCAGCTGCAAGATTTGAATGGTACAGGCAAGGACCTTAGCATGGACTGGATCAGCAGAACTCTTTATGTTGTGGAGGAAGAAAGTAAGATTAGGAGCAGAATCATGGGATACCATATTGATCAGGATACTTATGAACAGATTCTATTTCGGGACAAATCTGTTGGCAGTGTGGTTACAGATCCTTACACAAGGTATGTCAAAGTTAATTTATTTTAATATCACTTTTGTGTATATTGTTACTCATTTAATCCATTCTTACTGTTGTAATAAGCATTGCATTTGTAGTTCAAAGTTATGAAGGTTTTTGTTTGTTTGGGTTTTTTCTGTACCTCCAGGTATCTTTAAATTAAGCTCTGTTTTAGTGGAATTATAGTACCTCACATATTGTTGTAGATGGCATATACAGATAAAGTTTTTGCATATTTTTAAAAGTTATTTTTCTCAGTTTATAATGTCTGTTTTTGTTACTTTCAGTTCACTCTTCTGGACTGAGAAAGATTCTAAAGGTCAAGGTCACATATTTCATAGCAGCACAAGTGGAAATAATGTTATTGATCTTATTGGAGGTCAAAGGTTGGAGGGTAACAGGAAAAAGCGAGCCGATCCAAGATGCAACTGTGCTCATCAAGTGAATGTTTCACCTGTAATAGCAATGGATTATTCAGCAAAGGGTGACACCAATATTCTCTTCAGTGATGAAGATAGTTACAGTATAATGGCCTCCGATGGAATGGGATGTCGCTGTAGAGTTCTGTTCAGTGCAACACCAGGTGACAATCAAGGTAAGTCGTAAAGGGTTAGAAATGTATAATATGTTTTTGCAATAGTTGATTTTATCTATGTTGGTGAATAAAATGAAGTGTACATGGTTTAAAAGGCATTGTAATGAAAAGGCATCACCAGACTTTTCCTTGTACTCAAGTTTAGTAGTCTTGAATAGATCAGTCCATAAACACTGGGGATGCAGTAGGCTCTACCATCGAAATTGTCTACAATTCTTGAAGGAATTTGATTCATATTTATATGGTTAATTTTTTTTTATTAAAGTAACTGACTCCAACCACTGATGAATTCAAATCAATTAATTTGAACTCTATAAAATGAGGGAAATCTATAGAACTGGTTGACCATGCTGCATAGTTGGTCCAAACATAAAAGAAAACATCTATCTTTGTTTTTAAAGGTCTTCCTCCTAGTCTGATGGCTGTGGACCACTTGCGTGTGTACTGGTACAACAAGAGTGAACAAAAACTGTACAGCGTGAACAAAAACACTGGAGCAGACCTGCTGACACAGAATATCCCAGACGTTCAGGATATTGTGGCCTATGGAGCCCATCTACAACCCCTTCCAGGTGATATATCAGTTATAATACAGCTGCAACCAGTGTAAATAAAAAAATGAAGATTTTCACAATGTTTAGTAAATTATGGTTATATGTACTTCATATTAATTTTGAATAATATGTTTGATTTTATTTTATTGTACTAGATTATTAGTTTTATAAAAAGATTGACATAATAAGGCACTTACTTTTGAAACATGATGTTTTTTAAATTTGATGTGAGCAACACCTGATTACAAAATGATTTAGAAGATTTTAAAATTTATTGTTAATTACTATTAAGCCAAAATATCTTGCAAAATGTATTTCTCTATTCATTTGCTTGGTTTCTTATTATTGATTTTAATTGTTTATTACTATTTTATTTTTATTTTCTCCCAGATTCCGCCTGCCTAGACCCTGGTCCCTATAATTTCTCAGTTGTGAGTGAGAGTATTAGCAATGTTTCAGTAACTCTGAAACTGAGGGAGATGAAGCGACCGTCACATTGTTCGGGAATGAGTCTACCTCAAGACAAGTACACAGTCTACTATATAAAGCAGCCCAAAACCAGAGTTATTGGAGAACATATTGACTGTAGTGTTGAGGCTAATAACTGTACAACTTTGGTAGGTGAAATTTCTTTCAAACTTTACAACTAGCCCTATGGTAATAAATCAGTAAATTGGAACAATTGAGACCTGTATGTGTAAAGAATATACTCAAATTTTATGACCAGTTCTGACTCTTGTTTATAATAGTCTGTCAAAATATTACAAATATTTTTTTACTCTGACCAAGAAAGACTAAAAAACACACAAATTATTTACTATTTTATAATATAATGAACTCAGATTTGTAGTTGTAAAAAGGATACGAGAAGAAATAACACATTTATCTGATTTGGTATAACTGGACGTATTCTAGTAGGCATTAAATAACCCTAAAATTTTAAACAAGGGTTAGGGTAATTATGGTTGTGTGTGTATGTCTGTGTGTGTGTGTTTGTGTGAGTGTGTGTGTACATGCATGTGTGTGTGTGTGCGTGCGTGTGTTTGCAATATTGCATATGCGGTAACAATAACAACTGAAAATGAGTGGTGGATTCTCATTGAAGTTCAGTATGATTCAGTAGGATCTGTGTTTCATATAAAGTGACTCTTATTGGTAATTTTGTAGCAAACCTACGAGAGGACAATAACTGTTGATAATCTGGAGCCGTATACTGATTATGTCCTGCAAGTGGCAGTTAGCAACTATTACACGGAATATCTGGCTGAAGCTCTCGGTCCTGCTACTGTGTACAGAACACAGGAAGGAGGTGAGATTTATTAATAAAAACAGATGAATCCACTTTCATGCATATCACTTAATTTTGAAAACCGCAAACCATTAATGAGAGAACCATTGACTATTACAGCAGTAAAACGTATCAGTAGATAAGTGGAAAGAGTGGAGGACAAATCTACAGAGATGGAAATCCAATGGATTTTGTTTAATTTTAAAACCTGTTCCTGTCATTGTTCTTTCTTAAAACATTGAGTTCTATATTATAATACCCTGCAAGGTTTTCTCGATGTCTAGTGCAATGTCATTTTCATGTGTATTTTTAGTTAATAGCATACAAGAAAACAAAATATATTGTTATTGCTATAATAGGTTTATACAAGTTTTATTCCACTCATTTTTTCTTTGTACAGTTCATAATCATTTTATTTTTTATTAATCCATATAGCACCCAGTATTCAAAATTTAGTTCCATCAATGCACTAAACTGCTACACTAAGCTTCCTGTCTAATCTTGTTTACAGTCTGATAAAAAAAACCCAACTAATTAATGCCATAATTTGAAAGATTAATGCATAGTTTTAGCTGATTGTTTTATATTAGTTCTTCTACACGTGTCTTGTCCTGGATGAAGGAGCCGGTATAAGTCAACACATGCACCCATGACAGGCGTGCTTGCTCTGAATGTGCATTTTAAGCCCTGTGACTTGACCTGACCATGTGTACATAGATTCCTGAATCTCTGTTTCAGTAATATTTTAATTTTAATTTTAGTGCCATCACCTGCCCGAAATGTGACTGCGATTGTGTTGAAACCAGTTGAGATCCAGGTAGAGTGGTTTGCCCCTGCCAATCCCAGAGGTCCTCTTGAGAACATCACCTATGTGGTAAAGTGGTCGACCCTCACGTCAGCTGGAGTCTACCTTGAGGGACAGACAGACAGATCTGCCGTCAGACAGATGAGAAGTGGAAAGTTCTACACGTACCTGAAGAGCTTGCAACCAAAACATACATATATGATTAAGGTGTGTGAGTGTTTTTAACATACCTGTGGACCTAATTCTCTGATGGTTTTTCCCCCCCATCCCAACCAGTGCCATAACACTGGTATACCATAAGCTGTTATAAGTGTATATAAAAGATCCCTTGCTGCCGGTAGGAAATGTAGTTAGTTTTCTCTAGAACTGCATGTCAAAATTACTAAATGTTTAACATGCAAAAGTTCAACAAATCAATGTGCTTTATTGGTGTTATTAAACAAAACAAACTTTAACTTTTTGTTAACACCATGAACTGTTTATGTCCCTAGATAAACAACCTCTGGATTTTTCAAAAAGTCCAGATTTTAGTGCTTCTTGAAAACTGTTCCTATCCTTGTTTTATTAAAAGCTCACAGCCCTATCCTTTTAAAAACATAGAAAGTTTTCAGATCCCCCCCCCCCCATATCATTTTTCTCCCTGGATGATGCCTAATGAAGTTTAATGTAGATTTTAAGGGAACTAGTTCTGAATTGATCAGTATGAAGTCTTAACTAGCATTTGTTTTTTCTTGTATTTTTAGATCCTGTCATTTGACAGTTCCAGAAAGTTACACAGTGAAAGTGCTGCTGTCCGAGCAAAGACATTTGACAATCCAGGGGAGCTAACTTTGAAGCAGTCATTTCCCAATGCTCTTCATCTCATATGGATATCACCTTCAGACAACAGTGTTACTAGACACTCATACCAGTTTGCAGAGGTAAAATTTGCAGAGTAGAAATTTTTAAAATGTAACAAACAGAAGAAAAAAAGTCAACATCCCTCCCCCCTTCAAAAAACATAAAACAGACATCACAAACATATCCGGATGATGATGAAATGGTGCAGCTGCTTTGATTTGGAACAGTGGGCCATGCTTTATGCCATTTGACAGTTGATCTTGGTATCATATGAGCCTGGGGGTAAATGGAACCTGCAGTGCCTGCCAAATAGTCATCCCATCCCCCCATGTGAAGTTGCAGATTTGAAATTGATTTAAAATCATATACATAAAAATATCAAGTAACTTTTGTAACATAAAGAACAATGGTTATTGGTAAGGGAACCAGTCAAATCTCTCTTAAATGATAAAGGCACTTTTTAAAATTACTTTTTTGACACCCATTTAATACTGAAGTACTACAATGCAATGAAGACTACCTCCAAACATCAGTTGCAGGAAGATTTTTCATGGATAAATGTTCTTCAGTATACTTTTCATGTATGTCACGTAGCTGTGTAATATTATGATTAATAAATGAAATTCATCAGTTTTGGTCATTATATTTGTATTTGCAGGTGACTAGTGGTGAGTTGCTGTGGATGCTTCATGACGATATCCCCCAGTCCACAGAAAACAACACTGAGTATGAGGTGCAGTTCACAGAATTGGAGCCCAACACAGACTATGTCTTTCAAGTTAAAGCATTGTACCAGTCGACTAAATTCTCCCTCTATGTTTGGCCAAATGACCGGCGCTACACATTTAAAACCATGAGTAAGTCATCCGGTTGTGTGTCGTCTAAAATGTTCTATATTAGATTTCGAATGAAAAGTTTATCCTTTAACTTTTGACTCGGTTTTGACTTTAACATTTTGGTGGTTGTGGATTTCAGGACACTTTTAAAGGTTTAAGAGCAATTGCTTGAATAAAAGTTTGACAAAAGTGCTTCAGTTGTAACTAAAACATTGGATTGTAAAGTTACTCCATTTCAAGGAAATATCTTTTTTGTTGATTCTGATGATCCTTGTTCTTTAGTTTTTAAGGATTTTTTTTCTGAATCTCATTACAGCATCAATACATGTTGTTTACATCAACTAATATAAACGGTTTATGTGAAGAAGATTTCAATAATTTAAAAGCTTTTTTTCCTTGTTTTTTAGCTGATGTGCCTGATGAGCCGTTTCCTCCCAAATTTCATCAGCTCAAGTCAGGAACATACGAAGTGGTTTGGTCTGAGCCAGATGACAATGGAGCTTCTATTAAGCATTACCTTTTGGAATACAGGTAACAACAAAATATTAAGTTTTATTTCATTTACATTGAGATCTCCAGAAAATGTGGTGTATTGTACCTTCACCTTGAGCATCACCAAGAAATATTTAAAAGTGGTTTAGTTCTGTACTTTTTATAAATAATATTAAATTTGTTTAAATTCTTGTTATAAATTTTGCTCTTTTATTTTTAAATGCATTCAAAGTATTAATTTCAAGTTGAGCATTGTGTAGATCATTGTGTAAAGTGTATTAAAGTTGACTTGCTCTAACAGTTTTCCAGATACAAATGAATGGCATCCTGCTTTCAATGGGTCGAGCATGCGTTGGCTGGTTGATGATGAGACACTGAAGCCTCGTCATCGCTACATCTTCCGTGTGGCGGCTGAGAACGATAACGGGTGGAGTCCATTCAGTGATAACAGCTCTGTGTTTCTGGCACCATCTGGTTAGTCCCATTTTCTTATTGCCTCTGACTCTTTATGACATTTATAACTTAAGACATTTTTGTTAGCTTTACCAATTAGTAACACTTGTCTAATAATGCAGTTGGTTATTTCATTGTGTTATATTTAGCAATATTAAGCAATTCTTCAACTGCATGTTTGTGTAGTTGGATTCATTTTTGTTATGCTTCCATCTGAAAGCTATTCAAGCACACATAACCTGTGACATGTTCAGGAGGCCAAACACTCACGATCAGTTTCTACCACATCACACTAATCTAATGTTAGGTGCAAAAACCAGTCAGTGAGTAACAGCACAACATCCTCATTGACATGACTCTGTGTAAATACAACCTCTGACTTGGCCAGAGAGTTGTTTTCATCTGCGTGTTATCATAGCTTAATTTAAATATTGTGGTTTATACCCAAAAAAATGTCATTTTGATTTCCATCCTAATAACAAGTATGTCACATTTTTAAGGTTTGAGTAATGATGGAATGGTGTATTTATTTGTGTTTTGTTTATTTCAGCTCTGATGAAGAGTGCTGTGACAGAGGAAGTGGGGATTGCCATTGCTGTCTCCATCAGTTTCATCATCATTGTCATTATAATTGTTATCACTGGCATCTGTATATGTAAGTGTTAAATATCACACCTTTAGGAAAATTTACATTAATCTTGCAACATTAAAGGCATTATAGATATTTTTTCTGGTGTCACAGAATTAATTGAACAATTAAAAAGAAAATAACAAGTAAATGATGTTATGTATTTTAGTATCTGTGACAGATCTCAAATTTAGCATAAGAAGATGGCAGCACCAGTTTTTTAATAAGGGAAAAAGCAGAAGAGATGTTTAAATTGATTTATATAACCAAAATGTTCCTTCCAAGACAACAGTTCTATGTTGGCATAATTATCTGAAGAATTCAGTTGCATGTACATGTAATAATGTGTAAAATAAAATCCTGAATGTGCAGGGTAACAAGTATGCTCATTATACCTGTAGTGGTTAGTTTCTTTAATACAAAAAACTAGATGATGATCCTGTTCATGTATTTGAATGCAGGCACAAAGAGACGACAGCATGAGAAGAAGAAAGCTCGAGAGTTCATTGCGGTCTACCAAGTTCCGGACATGGAGCTGGCCACTTTGAGAGAACTACCTCACACAGCTGTTCAGCAGAGCAACACACTGTATGGCATCAGGTCAGTTAATCTAGGCTATCTACAAAATGATGGGCTGTTGCTAAAGAAGTGTCTTGAGGGTTTAGAATTGTTTGATTTATACTCTGCACACAAGTTGTAATATGGGGTTGTTGGAGAGTACTATTTTAATTAGTTTTTGTGTATGTTGAAAGATATTCCATACAAATCATTCTCTCTTAAATTTACTAGATTAAACTATGTATCCGGGTTGTTTCATTTCTTAAATGTATTCATTATTGTAAAAGAAGTCACCACAGTTAATAATGTAACAAATATATATAGTTGCATATCTTTTTTTCAAATTAAATGATTGTTATCTTTGCCTTTTCAGCTATGTTCCAACAGCTGAAGACATAGCATCCTTGCCACATTTCCGAAGGGACCAGCTCAATTTGACCAAGTTCCTGGGTAGTGGAGCATTTGGCGAGGTCTTCATGGGTGTGGCAAAGAACATCCTCCATTATAATTCTGGTGAAACCAAAGTGGCTGTGAAGGTAATTCATGTTTACATGCTATCATGAATCTGTAAATATTTGGCTTGGTCTCCATCATAAGTATTGTAATCAGATATATGAGCTTGAACTTTTGTTTTGTTATACAGATTTATTTTCTCAAGTGGATTAGTGTTTTTCTTTCCATTGTTAGTTCATAGGTCCATGGAAAGACAGCAATGTGTTAGTCAGTTATTGTACCGCTTTTCCATAATTACGTTAGTGCATTAGGTAACAAATTCAATAATTTTTTCCCTAGTAAAGGTGTATGTAATACCTCAAAACATATAATAGGCTGGAAATACCCACAAAGTAGTAGCTGAGGAGTGCAAAGAATGAAACAGACAAAAAGGGAAAGTCCTAATATTTTTGAGTGGTTACTTCATGGCATCCTTTTGCTGTAACTCTGTATTAATGTATTGTTTTCAAAAATCCTCTTTAGTCTATCAAAATAACAGTTATTATTTTATCATTTGATTGCAGACACTAAGAAAATCAGCTACCGAGAGTGAAAAGGAGGAATTCCTGAAAGAAGCCTTGTTGATGAGTAACTTCCACCATGAGCACATTCTCGGTCTTCTGGGCGTCTGCCTCGACAATGATCCTCAGTTCCTTATCCTGGAGCTCATGGAAGGCAGTGACCTCCTGTCCTTCCTTCGCAACTGCAGGGCTACTAACGTAAGCTAATCAATTTACTACCTGACATCTTTGTATCTTCTTTTTTTCATTTGGATAACCATTCTAGATCAGATCTTATAAAACTGTTTGGTTGATTTTTAAAACATGTCTCCAGACAATAATTCTTAGAATATCGGTATTGTTTAGACCTAGAAACTAAGTTTTTATACTGCTTTAAAATATGCTTTCTAATAATGATGCTTATAGTTTTATACAGAAGTAACAGGTATATCAAGAGATGTGGTGTACTGTTCTATCTGTGGTAAAGTGCATAGGAAATATTTTTTTCTAGTAATAAATAATAAAGAGTAGCCATCTGTTAACAGTGGGTTGTTGTTGATTTTTTTTTTGCTTCATTTCCTAAACTAAATATGTATCACAATTACAATAATATATTAATAGCTTATTAAACAATGTCATTGCAATCCTTTTTATCATTATTACTGTTTTATGTTTTGTTGTAGTCCAGTGCCTGTAAATTGTTGCTGCCAGACCTGGTACAGATCTGTGTCCATGTGGCCAGGGGATGTCAGTACCTTGAAGAAATGCACTTTGTTCACAGGTGATCATTTAACACAATACACAGAAAATCATTCAACACAACAATTCTTATTTGACATTATTGGCACTTAATATTTTTTAAAACTGGCACATACTTGTAATTATTGGACACATTTTAATAGAAATAAAGTCTAAACATTCTTATTCATGTCCCATATCACATATGGAGTCTTCTTGGAATAATATATTTATTGCATTTATTATGCTTGTCCTTGCAGTGCTTTGTAATAAATGTATACATATTAAGCACAATAGAACCCATGTGTTTTCCACTAGTGCATTAAATTTTATATGCCGGACACTAAATGGCTGAATGTAGACATAAAATTAGACTTGCATCTCTTCCATATGTCAATCTATTCATCAATGCATGCAACTGACCAGAAGTATGAAGATGTTTCTATTTTGCTTTTGTTGTGTGTGTTTCAGAGATTTAGCTGCCAGAAATTGCCTTGTGTCGAGTGTTCACCCAGTTGAGATGGTTATAAAGATAGGCGACTTTGGTCTGGCGAGAGATATTTACAAGAATGATTACTACAGAAAGGAGGGTGAAGGCTTGCTTCCAGTGAGGTGGATGTCTCCTGAGTCGCTGGTGGATGGTGTATTCACAACCCTCTCTGATATATGGTATAGTCTTGTTATTCATTGTTATTATTCATCTTGTTCATTTAACACCTTTAAGAAATTATTTTGTATTTCGGGACAGACCAAGAAATAAAAGTCATGTAAGTATTTCTGGAAATCTGGATTTTAGCACTACTCAAAAACTGTTTCTGTCCTTGACCTTGTTCTTTGATAAAAGGTCACACTAGCATGCCATTGTTAATTCCTTGCAGAGGTTTTCAGAATATATTGTCAATGTCATTTTCATTTTATGGTGAGATGTGTCATTATGAAATAACATTAGTTGATAGGTATTTTATACTTCTGATGTGCTTTTATATATGCGTATGTTACAGTTAAACATATAATGACATATTATTGACAAATTATACTTTTTTGCAGGGCTTTTGGTGTTCTGATGTGGGAAGTTGTAACATTGGGACAACAACCATATCCTGCCAGAACCAACATTGAAGTTCTACATTTTGTGCGAGCTGGTGGAAAACTTGAGAGGCCAGAAAAGTGTCCAGATGACATGTAAGTCGTAAAATTGTGTGGTTGCATAAATTATTAGATTTATGAACATCTTATTGTAATCATACAAAGTGACTTCAATCCTGTAAAAGACGTTAATGGTGCATTGCTTCGCAAGGCTCAATGGGTAGGTGTAAACCACTTGCACCGACCAGTGATCCATAACTGGTTCAACAAAGGCCATGGTTTATGCTATCCTGCCTGTGGGAAGCGCAAATAAAAGATCCCTTGCTGCTAATCGGAAGAGTAGCCCATGTAGTGGCGACAGCGGGTTTCCTCTTAAAATCTGTGTGGTCCTTAACCATATGTCTGACGCCATATAACCGTAAATAAAATGTGTTGAGTGCGTCGTTAAATAAAACATTTCTTTCTTTCTTTCAACTATTTCAAATTATTGATTACTTGATCTATTTTTAAGCCAGTTAATTAAAACAATTCATCCTTGAATTTATTGCTTACAAGGTTCATGCTTGACACAAATGTTTTGCATATTTTTAGATATGACTTAATGCAGAAATGTTGGAGTTACTCACCTGAAGATCGACCTACATTTTCATTCTTGTTACAAAAACTGGAACGGTACAAGGAAATATGTGACAATATGACCCCTGATGAGATTGCCCAGTCTTCACCATCTGCTCTTGATGGTAAGTATAGACAAAATATTCCTTCATTCCTTTATTTCTTATCAGGGGGTTAAAAAGCAATTTATTGAAACAATATTTATTTGACAAAACATAATGGGATTGATCAACAAGCATAACCCCTCCCTACATTTTACAAGCGGATAAATATTAAGATATAACAGACCTACATAAACATGAACAAAGAGGAAGAAAAAGAGAGGAGGGGGATATAGTGAGTAGAAAACTGTTAATTCTAATTAATGTGTTAATTATGTGTCTATTATAAAATTTATGTGTTAATTTTAGCAAATTGTTTTAAAAAGCAATTGTTCTGAGGGTTTGATATAATGCATTAACCAAGTGTCTGGTTTATCACAATCAAATTTATACTCCTGCAATAAAGCAACCTACAGGCTGATCAAAAAGTATTATTTAGATAATTTAAATGGTAAAGCTGTAAACATAACTAGTGGTGTTTTTTCTGTATGCATATATAGGGTGTTTATCATGAACAGTTGTTAATTTTATCTCATTGCACTAATTAGTACATTTTCTTTCATATTTTTGTCCTTTTCAATAAATCATGTTTTAGAGGGATTAACCATATTGTACTAATAAAGATTTCATATTTATTATCCTTTTTGGAAACATCTTTCAGTTAAAAATTGTCACTGGATGAGTTAGTAGTTTTGAGTCATGAGATCTGTTCACCTGAGGGAGGCCAGATTTGAAGTATAAAATATCTTACACAAAAGAGATGCATTTATTAGTCTCTCGTTATTATCACCCTAGAAGTTTTACTTCTTGTCAGTTAAAAATAAACATTTTTAAAAGGTAAAATACTAAACTAATATATATTTCACAACTTGCTGATTATGCAAGTGATCATAAGCCAAAGAAACTTTTGTAATCTATAAAACTGAGTTTGTGTATAACTACATTTATTTGCAGCAGACTGAAATGTTTGGGGGAATTAGAGGAATAAATGTTTACTAATATTTTAAACATTTCATTTTGTACATTTCATTGCAATCATCCATTCATGTTCATGTCCATCTATCTTAATGTTGTTGGTAACATTTGTTTACACATCATTTTTTGTAAATAATTGGAGTGTTTTAATTCCTGATATTGTTGTTTGTGTTTATGGTTTTTGTTTGTTTTTCTACCTCAGTTTTCTTTCAAATCACTCCCACATTGTTTTGTGCCCTCTCATTTTTCTTTCAGTGTATACCAGTGTTATATTATTTTGTATGAACTGATTTATAATTTTGTTTCATTCTGATATCATTTATGCCGCAAGTCCCAACTTTGTAATTAATTGCAAATCACATTTGGTTTCAGACCCATATAGCCAGTGGGTTGGGGTTCTGAGGGAGCGAAGGTTGCATTTTTGGTCAATAAAAAATATGTTTATAATGAGTCAAATACAGTCTACATTTTCATAAATATTTAAAAGTTTACTACAAAATTTATGTAAAACACTATGCTACAGAAAACCCTGGCAACTGGCCTGATTTTAGATATTAAATTTATGCATGTTCTTTATTTTATTTTATTTCAAGTTGCCCAAAACTTAATTGTTGTGTTTTTTTCAGACTTTCATTTAGAATGTAGATTAAAACTCTGAAAATGCTAACAAATAAAGCAGATTGCTTTCTGCTGAAGACTAAAACCATTGGATTGATTGTTAAGGATTTTTCTATTCTTTAATTATAAGACAGTTGGACTTTATTCTTAAATAACGTTAACAAAAATAAAATATATAGAGGATATTTCATGTTTTTTGTCAAATATTATTTATATCTCATTGAGTGAAGTTTGCAATCATATCTCATGAGTTGCTCTTGCACAACGAGTACTATGATTGCAAACTTCACGAGATGAGATATAAATCATATTTGATAAAAACATGAAATTTTCTATTTATTATATAACTTTTGGCAGTTTACCTTTTTTAAAATGCCAGCAGCAAAATAGTTCCAGATTTCTTAAAGTGAAGATAACACTTTCTACAGTGACGATAACACATTTTAGAGTGAAATAGTGAAATTTTCATTCTAAAATGTGTTATCGTCACTGAGTGACTGATAACACTTTTATTTCACTGATATTTTAAGATATTTCACTAAATGTTATATAATAAATAAAATCCTTTATGTAATAAATAGTTGTTTAGGAACACCCAGTTGAGTTTAATTTTAGTAAAAGTAGGAATCTAGGATTTTATTAAAACAGTTTGAAGATATAATCACCACAAACAAAATGAGGGTTACATGCTAATATTGTAATATTTTATTTTTATTTATGGTCCTACAATCAATAGTTAACTATTCATTTTTGGTTATGGTCCCATCATTAACAACAATAATTATTATTATTTTTTTTTTTTTATGGTCCTACTATTAATAATCAGTAGTTAACCAATTAATATTTGTGAGCGGTTCTACCATTAATAATCAATAGTTAACTATTCCTTTTTGTTTACAGTCCTACCAATGGTTAGCTTTTCATTTTTGGTTACCTTCCTACCATTAATGATCGGTAAACTATTTGTTTTTTGTTTATTAACATAACATTTTAAAATTCTAATAATACTCATTGCTTTGCTTACACTAGCATCCCTACAACACAGAGTTATGAGAGTGTTTTTAAGTCTTTTTTTAATTTGCTTGCTTAGTTGCATGACCTTGCATGCTAACCTCTGATCTCTGACCCTTGCATGATGCCTTCCAGCCCAGCCTCACCTCCCGTCATCATCATCATCCACCACGAACACTGACTTTTATTTTGGGCTTGCTAATCTTGCATTTGATGATGAGGTAGTGGCCAGCGACACGAGCGACGACGAGGAAGCAGCCGGGCCGGCAACGACGTTCACCCGTCCAAGGTGTCCCCATCGGAGGAGAGGTAGGACGGTGTTCCCTCCCTTGTTTACACGTCCACCGGTATCACCTGCATGAACTGTATATAATTAACATATTTTAGTATTAATAACGAAAACAAAATGATGGAAATTAAAGTTGATATTATAGAGTGTTCATTGTCATTGAAGGTTGTTAAAGAAATAATTTTTTAGTATTAACAACGAAAACAAAATGATGGAAATTAAAGTTAATATTGTAGAGTGTTCATTGTTATTGAAGGTAGGAGGTTGTTAAAGAAATAATGTTAGTATTAATAACAAAAACAAAATGATGGAAATTAAAGTTATAATATTGTCATTGTCCATTGAAGGTTGTTAAAGAAATAATTTTTTAGTATTAATAACAAAAACAAAACGTGATTTCTCACTGAAATATAAATGATGGAAATTAAAATTTAATATTGTAGTGTTCATTGTCATTGGAGGTTGTCAAAGAAAAGTAGGCAGTTTTAAATAATTTTAGGATTAATAACAAAAACAAGTGATTTCTCGTTGAAATATAAATGATGGAAATTAAAATGAACACTTTTATTACTTAAATTTATATAATCTCTTATTTTGTCTTTTGGAATAAACCAAAGTATTAGCTTTATTTGATTTTCAAATTTAATATCAAATTTATTTGTAATTTTTTGTGTTCAAAATTGAAAGTAAAAATGTCATTTGAAGTTAAATATCCAAAGTTCACCATTACAATTATTATAATTAATATTAATTTGTTCCTTTATCCTACAACAAAAAGTATATAATATACAGTTCTGCAGCCAAATATCCAAAGTCCCCAGACCACAGTTATTTTACTGTTCTGCACTAGCTTGTTATTAATTCCTCTTTTAAATTATTATAGCTATAGTTAAATAATCCATAGCTTAACATTCACTGCATGATGCTAACAGTCTGTTTATAACGTTTAACTATTAACCTGACATAACATATTACTAATACAATCACACCTGTCAGCATTCTGAGTTCTGATAAAAAAAAAAAATTCTAAAGTATGCAACATTAAGATGGGGTTACCAAGAAATATGGGTGGATGAACCTCATTTTGGCTATCTTTTATCTGTTGTTTGCAGTTTTGCTTTGAAAAACAGGAGTAAATACTAGCCATAAGTATGCACTAGTTCATTACAAAAATGAACTGCTTTAAAACATTTCTGGTGACACCATGGATGAGCATACCAAAACATTGTTTTAAACTGAATAATGTAAGTCAAAAATGCATTAAATAGCCTTTTAAACTTAAGACACATGCATAAATTTGGGGGGGGGAGGGTTTCATGACATTTCTTACATTTCATGGTTGTCATGACATAACATAAAATTGATGACATTGAAAAATGACAAAGAAGATAAACTACCAAACAATAGTTAATATTCAAAATATCATCTATGAAATTAGTATGAACATATAATACCTTTTATTCTAATTTCAAAATGTATTACCTATTTGTCCTGCTGTATTGAAATATTATAAATAAATTTATTATGTTGTCTTGTGCTGTGTGCTGTGTTGTATTGTGAAGTGTAAATGTTTATAATATCTTTTGCCAATAAAATAGTTTATTGATGTGTTATTTTTAATGTGTGATCTTTATCTTTGAATACTAAAAACTAAACATGCACAAAAATTGAGTTTTGGACTTCAAATGTCTGATCTTAATTTAAAACTGTTAAAACTGTTATAAGCACACATGGTTCAAAAGTAAAAAATAATCATACTTTTAGTCAGATGTGATCATCTCTTGTTCTAAGACAGTGATATATGCTGTCTTATCTGTTGGCAAGTGCATAATAATAACAACCCATTGATGCTAATAAAAAAAATCACGTCACAATTGTGTAGTAATTCAAAACATGCTGGCATGTCATTAAACAAAATTAATATAGTCCTATCCTTATTAACACAACTATTAGTCATCCATACAGTGCAGCTTGGTGTATCTTAGATTGATACACATTTTATTAGTTTTAATCAGAAAACCTTTTATAAATGATTCTCAGTCAGTGTTTCTGCCAGAAAGAAATTTTTAGGTATGGCACTATGAAATTGAATGCAGCCACAGTTAACAGGGGGTAAGGGGGGCCTCCCCAACAAAGAAAATGGGTTACATTTAGGGTTAGGGTTAAGAATAATTCATTTTGTCAAAATTTTAACTTAAAAAAAAAAAAAAAAAAAATTAGTATGGCGCCATACCTATTTTACCCTCTGGCAGAAACCCTGTCAGTATATACATTTAGCTTATAGATTCAGTTATACAGTAGTTAGACATTAAAAATAGGTGATGTTAACAGTTATTGGAATCCCTGCATTGAAGAACATCCTGGCTGGTTTCAGCATGAGAGGGTAAGGCTGGTTAAGCTAACCTGAAATGATGTTTCAGTTTTTAACTCTGCTGTTCATGCAATCTGTGTTTCTTTCAGAGGGTGGCTCCGTTCGCCTGACGCCGACAAGCAAGAAAAGACGTCTGATGACCTTATTAGGTGGAGCTGAGGCCAGTGAAAAGGTTAGTGCTGTATATTTAATATACACGTGGGTTTAATTCAAAGCATGGTTAAGTTAATTAATTGTGTGAAGCTATATAGCAGAAAACAAAGGGAGACTTTTTAGGGTTTACATTTTGACCTATTTTTATATTAATGAAGACTGGTATTAAAACAACAATAAAATTTATGATTTGCATTTTTAAATTTGTGATATATTTTTTTCTTTTTCAGCTAACTGTAGACCTACCAAATCAAATGAAGAGAACAATTTCCCTCGATTCAAAACACTCCTCTGCCTCGGATGATCCCAGAATCTCTTACTCTCAGGTCCAGTTTATACCAGAAAGAGATTACGATGAGATGGGATATCTCAAACCAAGAAAAAAGGACATTCCCAAGTACCTAGAGCTGATCAGTGACCCAGTCAATGGAGGCATGCATCCGGTGCTTGAACGTGTGAACTCGCCAACAGAAAGTGTTTCTTCCACCAACAGCCAACGGTCTTCCCAGTACGCAGCAATGAACAAAAACAGCGGACCTTCTTCCCCGAGCAGTGTTAACTTCCCACTCATTCAGTTCAGCGATTCCAATGGAAATGCAGATTACTATAGGGCAGTAAAAAATTATCCCGACAAACCTCCTCCTTACCAGGTTGCTAAGGAGCTTGCTTTACGGACCAAGGGTGTTAGATCGGTTAGGTCTTGTAAGAATGATGCTTCTCACACTGACAGAGATTTGTACTCGAGACCTCTGATCAGTGGACAGCATTCGAATTCTTCCAACGAGTCTGGGTACTATTGTGTGGAGTGTTACAACAACCGCTCTCCCCCGTACCGAGGTGACAAGGCTGTGCCAAACTATGAGAGAGTCGATGAAGGCAGGATGGAGTCGCCACTGCCGAATTATTCAGTCTGGTCAAATAACAACATCGGACGTGGTTGTTCAGGTGAAGTAAGCAATGCCAACAGGTCAAATAACAACATTGGACATGGTTGTTCAGGCGAAGTGACCAATAGCAACAAAGATTTGCTTGTGTTTCCACCAGAGTATGTGAATGTTGCGAATCACGGTGGTGGTGGTGGTGGTGGAAGGACATCGCGTAATCAGGTTTACCCAGAAAATGGTGCTGCGTTTGCTGGTTTTGAGATTTCTCAGGCTAGTCTTGTTTAAAACCCACTTCATTATTGTTACAGAATTTACATTGCAAATGGAACTTGCATATTTTTTTTTTTTTTACTGGGCCAAAAAAGGTTGTGTGTCATCGATTAACATAATAATCAAAATACTTTTTGGTGTGAAACCTTTTCCTAACTACCACATACATGTTTTTCTTTAATTCATATTGTAGAATTGATATGAATTCTGTTGAAATGTTTGTTAATGTTTAGTTACATTGTTACAGTAACACATTGAAAGAACTCTATTTTGTGTGGACATTACTGATGATGTGTTCCACTGGGGTGTCTCAGTTAACTTGTAAGACTGCTGTTGCACAGTCTACCCTAGTTTTTGTTGAAAAAAAATTCTCCACTAGAATAATAGTGAAATGTTGTTACTTAATTCTTGTTATTGCAATTTTAAACCATTTCTATGTTAATGGTAACTTTGTTCATTTGCATGTTTTTTGTTATAGTATCTTATGAACTATTTTAGTTTACAAGTTTTATTGTAGCATTGTTTAACTATGAAATTTCAGTAATTCAGCACTCTGTGAAATAACATTGATATTACATCAGTCAGTAAGTGCCTGTTGAATAAGACCTCATGAATGTTCTGTAAATATTATTATTTAGAGCATAAATCCATGCAATGAAAGTTGGCATGTTATCTAATACATGTACATTGAAATCAGTGTGGTGCAGAATTATCTTAACGACCTAACACTCAAAAAGTATGAAGTTGAAATAAAATTCTTTATTGGCACCTTGATCAAAGTGAACCCTGGCACCAATGTCAGATGTTGTTACAAAAACTTCTCAGAGGTGAGACCAAACATATTTTCATCACATGGTCTTAAATTTCACAAAAGTTACAGTGTGTTGTATAAATGAATTAAGAAAAGAGGACTCATTGTGTGGACTCATCAAAACACACTGACAAAGTATTCTTTGTGCCACATTACATTAAAATGTTGTCAGGATCATGTTTTTCATAACTTGTCTTTCATATTGGATGGTACAGCAATTTATTTGCTTATATCCACAAGAAGGTTCAAGCATGCTGTCCTGGACGTGATTAAAAAGGCTGGGTCGCCTATACAATTGCATTTTATATATACTACTCAAAAGAATGTAAGGGTCAAAAATTTATAACCAAATAAGTTTCAGAGTGTATTAGATTGATGATGTAAACTACACCAAAAATTTAATTTATTGTTCCATATTTACAAAAACCCACAAATAAACGTCAGTGTATACAAGAAAGTCACATGACATGCTGTCAAAGTTGAAGGTTGTCAAACATGGATTTTACACCTTAGAACATTCGTTTAATAGTGTGTGAATCCACCCCTGGCGCGAATACACTCGACACATCGTTGCCTCATGCTGTTGATCAGACGTCTGAAGAACTCTTGGGGAATGGCCTGCCACTCTGCCATAAGAAGTTGACCCAGATCATGAAGGTTGGCCGGAGGGGCATGGTTATCCCGAACTCTCCTGCCTAATTCGTCCCAGGCGTGCTCTATTGGGGCCAAGTCAGGCGAATATGCTGGCCAATCCATCCTGGCGATACCTTGTTGTCTGAGAAAGTCCGTTACCACCCTGGCACGGTGGGGTCTGGCATTGTCATCCTGCAGAACTGCCCCGCTGCCAATCTGCTGAAGGCCTGGGAGAACCAACGGCCGGATAATCTTTCAGATAGCGGATTCCATTCAGATTGCCATCCACCACATAGATCCTGTGGTGGATAGAGATGCCACCCCACACCATGACGCTGCCACCACCGAACTGGTGACGTTGTCTAACGTTAACGTCAGCGAAGCGCTCCCCAGGACGTCTGTAGACACGAACCCGACCATCGTTGAACTGGAGACTAAACCTGGACTCATCAGTGAACATCACTCGACCCCACTGAACACGTTGCCACCGCAGATGAAGTGTGCACCAGTGACGTCTGGCCGTTCTGTGACGTGGTAGGAGTGGTGGTCGAACAGCCTGGCGACAGCAGCGTAGATTATTGGCTCTCAGACGATTGCGTATGGTTTGATCAGACACTCGAGTTCCAGTCGCAGTCCGCAGATTGTCACGTAATCGGCGTGCAGTGGTTGTGCGTTGACGTAGAGCCATATTGGTGATGTAGCGGTCCTCTCTATTTGTAGTGCTTCGGGGTCTTCCCGAACGTGGACGATTTCGAACAGAATTCGTTGCTTGGTACCGTTGCCACAGTCGGCCAATGACACTCTGACTGACACCAAGTCTCAGAGCAACATTTCTTTGCGTATTGCCATCCTGAAGCCAAGCAATAGCCCTTCCTCGATCTTCGATAGTCAGTTGACGTCGTACCATTGTCGAATTTGGAGTGTGCACCGTACATGAACGCAAGCTCCAATTATACGGAAATTCAGCATTGGGAATATGGAATACACAAGCAAAGCGTGCAAATGAAGCGCTTTGTGAAAAAGCAAATTATGGGCACTTAGCAGACCTTTAGCTTTCGCCCTAATTTACGTGCAAATGTAAGCATGTTTTCGCCATTAGAACTAGTCGACAGTGTCAATGACTGGATTTTAATTCATTTATGGGTTGCTTAGACCCACTTTCGTCAAAATGGAACAATACCATGCGTGACATTATGGTCTAGCTAATATAATTGACATTCAGAAAAATAATGTCGAAAATATCGTCTGACCCTTAAATTCTTTTGAGTAGTATATATATATATATATATATATATCATCCAACTTTTGTCATGTTTAATATACAGGTCTAAGCTGCAATTTTCTTTGCTTCCTATGTTTTCTGTTGTTTCTGCTTTGAATGAACATAAAGACTTGATAGTCATAACTATTCCTTTCATTTCAGATTAATATGGCTCGCATTTTGGCATTCTGTATTTCTAGTCATTAACAAAATGTATCGTTATGGATGATATTTTAACAGTATTCTAAAAAGTGCTAACAATGTTTTGGTTTTTCATCTTAAACCTGTAAATTTGTTAGTCTGGCTTAAATGTTACCTTGGCAGTTGCTACTTTTCTGTTACAATTATTATATCATCTTTTAAGTGGTGCTTTGCAGTGCCTGTAACTGGGTACAGGCTTTCTACTGGTTAAAAGAAGCTTCTGAGTCTGTTTTAAAAGTTAAAATTGAACCTAACTTGTATACATTATATACTGATGGAAAGAAATAAAGGATCACACAGATAGCAACAAGAACTAATGACTGCATTGAAAATCAATTCATATTGTCAGAAATTGACTTGGAACATATATGCAGCACATTCAATCACACATTACAACTTGGTATGAAATACAGATATTAACTAGCATGGTAATGTCTGTATTTCATACCACGTTAATTAAATTTGGTCTATAATTTGACATGTTCTCTTATTTCTTTCCATCAGTATATTAACAACCTACAGGCTTACCCTAATGTTTAATGAGGTTGCATAATACCTATTTTGCAATATGCTTTCTTTTTTTCTCTACTTGCTTTTGTATTTTTTATGAAATTATTTTTGTGTGCTATTGTGATTCAGAATTTTCATGCTGAATTTGAAATGAGGAAAAAGTGATACACAGAGTGTTTCAATAATTTTAGTTTGAATTACAGCAGTTTAGTGCAGAGTTGGATGTTGTTTGTACATCAGTTCTCACAAGTCACAGACATTTGTTTACACACATGTAGATGTAAATTAATACCGGTACATTTTTAAATTCAAGACAATACATCAGTAATGCTATAGAGCAGCAATATCATCTTACAAAACAATTTAAGATTATTTATTGCAAGACATGACTACAGGTAAATATTTACAGGGAAATGATCTTACAAAATGTATTTGTCATTAAAGAATATAGTGGCATTTAATAAATATAATAATCATGTACAAAAAGTCATTCCAATTTCTAATTTTAGACAAAATGCTGTAAAACTAGCTATAATAATACCATTAACATTTATTTGCATGACTGGACATTACCGTAGTTTTTCCAATGTTGTTAGTGTATTACAATACGATAATTAATGGTTGGTGGGTATGTTAATGGCAATAGGCTTAGAGATATAAAGTATTTGAAAATTAAAATCATATTTTTGATAATAATTAAAAATTTATATAGTAAATTAATTGTCCAATAACAATCAGTTTCATAATTCCTGTGTTATTACTTTCAAACAAATTAAAAATACCTGGACAGTAGGCGACTGTGACTTTGTGTTTCTTAGTAATAGTGTGTTGTGTCTGGCCCTAAATATGGCAGCTGTAGCTAAATAATCCAGTAGTTTGAGATCATCATAGTGGGATGAATATTGTTCTAAGCAAACTGAACCTGATCTTACCTCTGGTCTCCCTTAATAAGATGTCAACTGATTGATTCAACTTTAGTTTCACAATGTGCAATTTAAAAAAACCTGGAAAATAACTAAGCTTTTGGCTATATTCTTTATGGTTTTCCCCAAATACTTCTTATACATTCTGACTTTTGTTTTATGTTCTTTAAGGTAAAACAAGTTACCACAGAATTGAAATGACAGTTTATAATAGAAATGTGAAAATGAGGAATGCCAAACATTAATCACTGCCAAGAATGTTGTTGTAACCTTGTAATAATGAAGGTTAAAAAGTAATGACTGGGTGATTTGGTGGGAAGCTGTCATCTGAAGGTGTATAGCGCTGCCCCTGTCTCATCAGTTTCACTTCTATCTACAAGATAACACAATACTTCACAGCATGTTATATTATTTCCAAGACAGATTAATGGCACTATAAGCAGATACAATTGGCTTTCATCTGAAAAGTATATATACAGGACTCCTAGTTGTCTTCTAAATATTTTATTTTGGAAATGTGTCATCTATAGTATTTGAGTTTGTACCATACCAATATATTCTCTTTTGGCAATTTATATACTGGTACAATTTGAAGTGTCCTTGCTTTATTAGCAGTACAATACTTAGCTGAAAATAAATTGAAAACTGTAAATGAGTGTAAAAACTTATTTCACTTCTATTCTGCATACCAAGTTAGACTAGTACAATCAAATTAATTGAATAAATTGCCCCTTTCAACAAAAAAAGACACATTTTTTTATAAAAATAACAATTTCTTCCTTCTTGTAAAGCAGAACTGACATTAATGACCGTTTCATAAAACAGTACAGATGTTTCGGGTTGTGGAATAATTTCATTGCAATATATAGTGGACTCTTTTGTTAAACTGCATTCCTAGGTGTTCTGACAGAATAAGCCAGTATACACAGAGTGCCGGATTAGACAGAGTCATTACACAGATATCTGCATTCTCCCTATGGTATATACAATGAAATATGAATTTATATGGAAATAACATAAAACCTCATTACAAAAAATGTGCTCTAAATTTGGAATACTCTCCTGTCAGTTTAATCTGTGTCATTTTAAATTATCAAAGGATGCTGGGAGGCCTGTATAGATATATAAGCATGCAGCTATTGAAGATTGTATCAAAAGTAGTGTCTAAAGACACATTTAAAAAATATTATTTGATGGAGTATAGAGAGGTGGTCTTAAGATAGGTTGTCATAGGTGTTGGAAGTATGGGGCCCTGGTCCCAGACTCCTGACTGAAGCTGAGGTGGCCAGAATACGTCTTATCCCCCATAGTTGAAAGGTGAACTAATAAAATGCTCCCCTCCCCTTTTGCTGGCATTTTCCAATACCTATGGTAGTTGCTTGATCATATTCCACTTTATATAATTCTGGTGCTGTTGTGTCAATGTTGTATTGATTGCTGTTTGAATATTAAAAAAGTGCTAGCTAGATGTTCATGCATTTAAGATTGTTGTTTTTGTATATAACGGTAATATTTAGAAACATCTAAGGATTTATTTTTGTAGCAATACCAGCATGCATCTTCCACTATTCCCAAATGATTCATTCCAGTTTACAAATATTTCACCCCAGAGATGGCTTACCAAGTGTTTGTTATTTGAAATCCCTTAGGGCTGAATATATGAAGCCTATTTTTGTCTTAAACGCAGGTGTTTAAGCATTGGAAATGTATGTAGTTACATGCTTGTAAGACGGAAACAGGCTTTGTAAATTCGACCTTTAATGTTTTGATTTTTTTTATATGATCTCACCACACATTAATTAGCTTTGCATGCATACCAATAGTTAATAATGTTTACCATTTTTCCATGTATACATCCTGAACAGTTTCAGTACATGACAATAAAAAGTTTGAGTTTTTTTTTTAATTTTAATATTCTACACGAATATACATTCTTTTTCGATTGCTATAGTATTGCATTTATATTGGTTTTGAAGTTATGAAGTTAACTTAAACATTAAGTTGTGAAGTTGCGAGGCACAAGACTTGAACATTAAGTTGTGAATGTATTTCATGAGTCTTCTATGTGGATGTTTAAAGTTGTATTTTATCTTGTACATGTAAATGTGATCAAACTAGTCCGTGTACATAGAAAGTGTAAAAAGACTTGTATTATAGTAAACAAAATATGACTGTCGATGTCAAACAAGTGTTTTAAGAAAAAGTAATATTGAGTTATTGATATTTGTTCCTTTTTCAAAAGATTACCAATATGTGTATAAAAAGTGTCAAAAGATTAGTATTAAAATCAAAATATCATTTTCCTTCTCACTCTTCATAATTTTAGAACAGTATTATGTTTTTTAAATGTTAAGTGAAATGTTTTGGGTTTTTTTTTCAAAAGATGGTCCATGACCGTTAACCTTTGTCATTATAAGTAGGCTTGTACTTCCTCATTTAGAAGTGGAGAACCACTCTATGATTTCTAGATTTTTACATGATAGCTGTTACTGAATAAATTAATAATTAGTTGCATGTTGAAATCATGTTTCATATATGTACTACATGTTTGTTTGTTTCTTTCTGAGAACAACATTTACCATAGCAATATGATAATAATTATAATTTCCTATGTTCACAATAGAAACTAATTTATTGGTTTCAAATTAAAAAAATTAAAAGGAATACTAGGAATTGGTCATAATGTTGAAAAGTACCAAAGTTTATAATATTTGTTAATAAAAAAAAATTAAAATTACATTTCCTTTCTATTAGGTTTATATTTTAATTTGGTTGAATTTTTTCTGTTTGTGGGTTAAAACTGAAAAGCAATATCAGATAATAAAGTCCGAGAATAAGCAATACTTAATTTTGCTACAATTTGTATTATATAAAGCATGTAATAATGGTTTTAGAAATGATTTATTTTGTTTGAAACTATTTTTGTTTTCTCTTAAGTTCATGATTTTTATCCAAATTATGTATGCAGTCAAAATTGTGCTACATCAAGTCACCTGTTTTATCTAATTTATAACAAATCAAAGCAGCAATAAAATAACTGAAGAAAACATTTTATTTTGCATGTTATTTCTAAAGTAAATTCACATTAGATTGATTAAAATGTTCTCTAATTTTTAATCTAATTGAGACGATAGTTAGCATCTAAAACCACATGTCCACCTTACTGTTGAGGTGATATATGTTCATTTTGTACTTAATGTACATATACTTTAGTAGCTTCATTCTGGGCCTCATAGATGTTATTGTTTGTACATAATAGAAGTGTTAACTACATCATTTGGAAGTTAATGTACATATTAAAACCCATTGAAATCCATGTACTGTTATAGAAGGTGTCAAATAAAGCTTCTGTCATTTGTTTCAGTCTAGTCTTGTGTGCTTTATTAAAGGAAATAATATTGGAGGTGAGACATAGCTTAGTGGTAAAGCGATCCTTGATGCGTGGTCAGTCTGGGATCGATCCCCGTTGGTGGGCCATTGGGCTATTTCTCGTCACAGCCAGTGCACCATGACTGGTATATCAAAGGCTGTGGTATGTGCTATCCTGTCTGTGGGATGGTGCATGTAAAATATCCCTTGCTGCATTATAAAAAATGTAGCAGGTTTCCTCTGATGACTACATGTCAGAATTACCAAATGTTTGACATCTAATGGCCGATGATTAATAAATCAATGTGCTCAAGTGGTGTCATTAAAGAAAACAAACTTTTTACATTTTTTTTATTAAAGGAAAATAATATTTAACAATACAGCATATTTTAATATTTTAACACTTGATCTAGATAGTGTGAGAAAAAAACCTGTTGACAAACTCCTACAAAATAATAACAAGGAATCTTTTACATGCACTTACCAAAACAGGACAGCACATTCCATGGCTTTTAATGCATAGGGTCCATTAAGAGCAGTCATTCCTACAGTCTTCTACAACTTGGGCAAGTTCTCTACTGTTAATGAGCAACAACCTGCCTCCTAGTTAATTGTTTCTTATTACTTCCTGTTTTCATGTCATTTGAACAAAGTACATGCAAGAATCTTACACCCATTAACATAACATGATTCAATTTGACATGACTAAAAACTACATTTATTTTATCATTAATAGACAATAGGAATGATATCTTGAGTTGGGGGCACAAGTCATATTTTTACCTTATTTTTATAATGACAAATAAAAACCTACATTTTTGTCCAGTGGTGGGGGTTGCATATAGGCCCCCAGTTCCTGTAATAAACTACTTTTCAACTTCAAAAAGTGTGACTTTTTAATCCCCTGATATTTACTTAATGGCTGTTCCAGAAAATATGACATGGGTTGGGAGAGATGGGAGGAGGGAAATGTTTTATTTAATGACACACTCAACACATTTTATTTACTGTTACAAGGCGTCAGACATATGGTTAAGGATCACACAGAGAGGAAACACTACTTTTTTCGATCAGCAGCAAGGGATCTTTTATGTGCACCATTCCCAGACAGGATAGTACATACCATGGCCTTTGTTACACCAGTTGTGGAGCACTGGCTGAAACGAAAAATAGCCCAATGTGTCCACCGACGGATCGATCCTAGACGGACCACGCATCAAGCGAATGCTAAATACCACAGGGCTACGTTCCGCCACAGGAGAGATGGGAGGCACCATAATTCTTATTGTATACCAAGGCACGGGATTATACCAGGAGGTTACCACATGTCGAGGAAGTCGAGAACGGTACGACATTCTCCACAAAATCTTATAAAACTAAAACTACACCACCTACATTTTGATCAGTTGAGTGTTATTTAGATACACATACAGTATCGGTGCAGTGAGAACAGTGGTATGAAAAGTTATTGTTTTAATGACACCACTAGAGCACATTGATAAATAGTCATTGGCCGTTGGATGTCAAACCTGACACACTTTTTCATCAGTAGCAAAGGATCTTTTATAAGCATAGCTTAGCTTAGTAACTGGTTTAACGTGTCCATAAACCACTAGGGTTTCGAACACGCCTATCCCGAGTCCGGCCTCCGATAGGATCCGATAGGATCGGGGGTCTGACTCAGGACAGGGATAACCTAACAAATAGGGTCAATTTTGAATATTAACGCCAAAAGTATAAAAAAATATTAGCATTCCTTACCTATATAAATTATTAATATAATATAATTTCGGCGCAAATTTAGATGGGCTGGTCTAAAATTAATAATAATTATTAACCAATATTCATTAAGCCCATGGGAGGTTAAGAGGAAAGGGGCTGCCAATCATATTTTAAACATTGGTGTGACCAGGTGAGGGTCAGGAGGGAGAGGAGGCCGGCCCTACACAAAACCTAAGGCCGGCCCTACACAAAACCTAAGGCCGAACCGCCTACGCCTGTAGCCCCAAAGAATGCCCTAACTTCCGGCATCCCATCACCCCCACCCCCCACCGTGTCCAACCACAGTTCAGTCCAATCCTGGCAGCCTACTAGTTGTTTATGCATAGGCATAGGCAGTATAGGACAAACCACGTCCTTTGATATGCCAATTGTGGAGCAGTGGCTGGAACTAGCAATAGTACAATAGTACAATGGTGCAATAGTACAGTGATATGAATGAATTACAAGTGTTAGTGTTTCTGTCAAGGAATTTTATAGTGAAAACAATGGAAATATAGGTTACCAGGGGCCTAATTCACAAATGTCTTTTAGCATTGCACTGTGAGATCGTAAACTTGTGAGAGTTTAGTGAATTAGGTCCCTGGACTGCATTTTGTGGTAGGAGTTACTAAAGACACATTGCTTATTTTGATGCCTGCCCTTGGTGGACCCATCATTTGAGTTTATACCTGTGCCAACCAGTGCGCCATGACTGGTATACCAAAGACTATGATTTGTGGTGTCCTGCCCATTGAAAAGTAGCATATAAATGGAACAATGTAGTGGATTTCCTTTAAGACTACATTTGCGAATGAACAAATAGCCGATTATTAATTAATCAATGTACTCGTGTGGTGTCGTTAAACAAAACAAACTTTGTTATAACTGGTAGATTTTCTGTAGTCTGTTTCCTCTATGCTTATAAGAATTGTTTGCAAGTACATGTAGCTAAAACTCCATTTTACTTTACTTACAAATATATTTTTTTTCGTAGGTGCAAAATTATTGTGAGGTAAAGTCTAGTCTGTATCAAGGCTATCAGAAAGAGTGTATATACAGACACTGATATTCTAAACAAGAACATGTATTTCATATGTAATTGTAGTCATTAGAAAAATGCTGTCATTTGGAAACATGATAGAATAGCTGCAAACTCAGGATGGTTCCTTTAATCACAGTTGGTGATCTTTGATGTTGGTGGTTTTTGATGTTGATAGTCTTTGATGTTGGTGGTCTTTGATTTTGGTGGTCTTTGATTACAAAAATAGGCATTGGTAAAGTAAATGAAACAATAACAAGGTAATGCAAGCAATACTGTTTATTTTAAAATATGTGTAGAGTAAATAGTACGTGTATACCTTTGACCAAACAAGACAAATGTTGGTAAACCAAAACAATTAAACTAACAGAAGAGAAAAGACTTCACACAAGTATTATTATGCATTAAAATGTAACAATGCACTATATTCATGGCTTTTGTGTGTTTTTTATAAATAACCCAAACGTTATTGATGTGGTTCCTTTTCACAGAAATTTCACCAAGTGTAACACAATTTTGTACACACCTTGTAATATTGTACAGATCTCTGTGAATTAACACAAATTTTACACTTTTTTTTTCATTTATATATCAATATATACAACATAAATAAAACCTGCACAGAAATACATCAGTTTAAAGTTAATTACAAATTGTAATACTAAAGTATAAATGTATAAATATTGAAAAGCATATAACAAAAGGTATTTTTAGCACCATTTTGCAATGCTAAAACATCTTTTCATCAACAAATTTGGGATTTTTTTTACCAGCAGTAGAAGTGTGGTAATGGCAGTATTATTTCAATTTGTGTTCTTTTACAAATCTTACAGATCATGTCAAATAAAATTAAAATGAATCAGAAAAACAGTAACAGGTAAATATTAATAAATCTGTTTTCACAAAATCAATTATTATTTTCTGTATGATATACTAAAATAGTAGTACTTACGGTAACAAAAACAAGACAAGAATGGAAGAGCATTTCCCACCTGATCCCAAAAACCACCCATTTTACTAGATTCACTTTTATTTGCTCAATTTTAGCCATGTTCTTAGAATGATTTAACTAAAAACTAAATACAAATTTGGTCATTTCAGTATATTAATAGTTAACAGTTTTTAAAAAAAAATTACCGTTTGGTGGTTGTTTTTTCTTTTCTTTGTTTACAATTTTTTCGTATATATCTTGATCAATGAGCAAACCAAGCTGAGTCTTATTTTCTTAAATGTTGAAAATACTCTCTACTGTAAATACTACTGACAGTTATAATTGGGAAGTTAGAACAAGATTGCAGAAACTCGAATCTGCAGAATATTACACACATTACATGTCAAAATTCACTTTTGACAACACTAAGGAAATGAAGGATTTATTTACAATAAATTTTTTAAAAGAAAATTAATTTGAGCATGTAAATACTAAGCCTTGAAAAATAAATAAAAGCAACAGATAAAAATGTGTTCACAGTAAAAATATAAAAAGAAAAATCAACCAGCTTATAATATCTAAAAATGCCAAAATACTAGAAATGCACAATATATATATATATATGTATTCATGACACATATAAGTCAGCTATAAATGAGTATCAAATAATCTCACCAAACTTTGTAAAACTAAATTAAAATATCAAGTAGATAAATAAAACAACATAATTAATTTATAGTTTTAAGCACTACTACATGTATAACTGAAACTTTCCAACACAAGAAATAAATTTCAGAGTATGTATATACATTATTAGATTTGTAGGTGACAGAACATACATTGTCTAATTATTATTTTAAAATGCATATGCTGAGTAGCAAAGGATATATTCTTCAAAATTCATAAACAGAATATACAAAATCCACCCTACTAGATTTTTAAGGCCTCTGAAAATTGTGCCAACGATTGTTTTGTTCACACGTTGCTTGCACAAGTCTATGTTTGCATAGTCTATTTTTATAGTTTTTTGCACATTAAATTTAGGACATGATTTATTTAGTCATAACACAGGGGCGGCGCAGATGGTACGGCCGTACCACTTTTTAAAGAGGTACAGCATGGCTGTATCACTTTTGTGTGTGTGTGTGTTATATTTGCTATATCTGTGCAAATGTCCGTACAAGTAATTTGAAAGGAGAGTCTGGCAATCACGAGCCGTACCACTAATTTTTTATACTGTGCCGCCCCTGTAACGGGTCACCTGAAATGAAATGGGTCACCTGAAATATTTCTGAATAACCCATAAACGAGTTATGCAAATTTTCAATTATCAGAGTACTTGGGTGGGTTTTTTTTTCTATTACTATAAATATGGATTTTATAGATCAGATAATCATGTTAAAAAAACCAACATGTTTTTTATAAAGAAGCTACCTTTATGTTTAAGCACTATTGTGACACTGAAACTTTCCATGAAAACATCATTAAGTGACTGAATGTTATTGGTGTTAAGCTCAAGTGTGAGACATGACAGCCAGTGTAATCAGCGAAGTCACCAGTCCGGCAATCACCTGACCTGTTCCGCCTGTCAACTGTTGTGCAGATGGACCCTGGGGGTCTGCGAATCTCACGTCATTTAAAGCTATCCTGAAAAATCAACAAATATTCTTAGTTGGATACTAAACAACATACAAATAAGAACAATATTATTGTTAAGTTTAAGGCAAAACATCATAAATTCTGGTCTCTGGCCAGTGTGTGCATCAATTTTGACCTTGTGCGATTTTTTTATTTTTTTTATTTGCTGCGGTATAGACCAAGACAGACGAGAAGGACATAAAAAAAAATCAAATATACCCACCTTTTCTGTGCAATCTATGCTTTAAAAAAAGAAAAAGAAAAAAAAAAAGAAGCTGCATTGCCGCATCAATTCTGCAACTTTGGTCTGAGCAGAGACTTGACTTTCTTTTTTTTTCCGGCCTAATACAAATATATAATGTAAGCCATCTACAGATTAGACAAGGGTGGATCTTGGTTTTGTGAGGAGGGATTATGAGAATTTTAAAAAGGGACCTCTTGAATCTCTGGAAGATTCGCTGGGGGTCGGTTAACCTTAAAGGTTACCGGCCTCGGTGGCGTCGTGGCAGGCCATCGGTCTACAGGCTGGTAGGTACTGGGTTCGGATCCCAGTCGAGGTGTGGAATTTTTAATCCAGATACCGACTCCAAACCCTGAGTGAGTTCCCCGCAAGGCTCAATGGGTAGGTGTAAACCACTTGCACCGATCAGTGATCCATAACTGGTTCAACAAAGGCCATGGTTTGTGCTATTCTGCCTGTGGGAAAGCACAAATAAAAGATCCCTTGCTGCCTGTCGTAAAAGAGTAGCCTATGTGGCGACAGCAGGTTTCCTCTAAAAATGTCTGTGTGGTCCTTAACCATATGTCTGACGCCATATAACCGTAAATAAAATGTGTTGAGTGCGTCGTTAAATAAAACACTTCTTTCTTTCTTTTCCTTAAAGGGTTGTTTTACCATAATAATATAAACCATTTGAAAAAGGTTGGTGCGTTAATGGACATAAACTAGGAAAAAAGGGACCCCCTATGTTACATTCCTTAGGTCTGAACCTGAACAACCACCAGAAATATTTAGCTAAATCAAAAATATATTAAACCTATGGAAAAAAAAAAAATTCAGTTATTCAATTATTTTAACATATTAATTACATGTATATGAATAACAATCAACACATAAGTCAAGTCAAATACTACACAATTAACCTTTTTAAAAATATTTATTAAAACAAAAATTATATATTAAACAATGAACAGATATTTTCAGCTAATGAATACATGATGAATAATAGTGCAGCATATCCAGAGGGGTAGCGTGGGTTGCCAGCACCCGGGGCAAGGCAAGTATTGCGTCCCCATACCAGTGGACCGTTAGCACTCCCCGAGTCCCACCAGTCCAGAAGTTTGTGCCCAGGGCAATCGCCCCCGGTGGCCCCGCCAACGCTACTCCACTGAGTGAATCACATTACAAAATGTTAAATGTACCTCATATGTTTTATGATGCTAATCAGTCCGGTCACATAGTTGTTGCCCCTGTTGAACCACCGGCCATGCTGTGTTATGATGTACTCCAGACTGGAACGAGGCAGGGCAGCGTCAGCCACATCTCCCGCTTGGATGAAAACCTGAAATGTTAACATCACAACTGTGAGACTCTGAGAGACTTCTCAAGACAGAATTATGATAATACATGTATGATAATATATATTAGGGCAGTAAAGTGTTCGCTTGATGTGCGGTCTATCTAGAGTCAACCTCTGTCACTGGGCCTTTTTGGCTATTTCTCATTACAGCCAGTGCACCATGACTGGTATATCAAAGGGTCATGGTATTTGCTATCCTGTCTATAGGATGGTGCATATAAAAGATTCTTTGCTATTAATGGAAAAATGTAGTGGGTTTCCTCTCTAAGACTATATGTCAATAATTACAGAATTTTTGGCATCCAATAGCTGATGATATATGGGGACGGGACGTAGCCCAGTGGTAAAGCATTCACTTGATGCACGGTCGGTCTAGGATCGATCCCCGTCGGTGGACCCATTGGGCTATTTCTCGTTCCAGCCAGTGCTCCACAACTGGTGTAACAAAGGCCATGATATGTACTATCCTGTCTGTGGGATGGTGCATATAAAAGATCCCTTGCTGCTAATCAAAAAGAGTAGCCCATAAAGTGGCAACAGCGGGTTTCCTCTCTCAATATCTATGTGGTCCTTAACCATATGTCTGATGCCATATAACCGTAAATACAATGTGTTGAGCATGTCATTAAATAAAACATTTCCGTTCTCAAGACAGAATTATGATACATATAGTACATGTATTATGTGTGAGGGCAGTAAAGTGTTCGCTTGATGTGCGGTCGATCTAGAGTCGATTCCTGTTAATGGGCCTATTGGGTCATTTCTCGTTCCAGCTAGTGCACCACAACTGGTATATGAAAGGTCATGGTATTTGCTATCCTGTCAACGGAATGGTGCATATAAAAGATCCTTGGCTACTAATGGAAAAATCTAGTGGGTTTCCTCTCTAAGACTATATGTCAATAATTACTTAATTTTTAGCATCCAATAGCTGATGATTAACAAATCAATGTCCTCTAGTGGTGTGTGTTTAAACAAAACAAACTTTAACTTGTATTATATGTAACTTTATCATGCTTGCACAAATTTCCGCTATATTTTTTTTAAGCCTTTACAACCCACAGATGTAAAATCAAGTGAAAATTTGCTGTTAACAAAAAATATGCTCGACATTACACAATGGCCTACACTATAATGAACAAGTACATTTTTGAGATAATTTTTAATATTTAATCGAAAAACTGTTTTCAAAAAGAGAGCAATTACTGCCAAAAGAGGGCTTGTTCACACACTCTAATCCCCATCTGGTGATGTGCTGAAAGGCATGGCTGATACATACTATATTATCTTCAAGGGCAAAGAGAATGATGAAGTCGTTGAGGCAGCCTTCTCTACTGGGACGTCTCCAGTACGTGCGCTGAAGACGTCTGGCAAATGCTGATGCTGCATCCAGTTTTTCTCTGTGAATGCTGAAATAAATGCAAAATAACTGTTTAATACATGTATACACATAGCAGTCCCATCATTCTATAAAATGTTTTTTGTAAATAACTTCTGTTTGGTTTGATGTAAGAAGAAAAGTAAAAGTGTTCTTGAAAGAACAACAAACTACCATTTCTGTGTGCAATTTAGAAATCAAACAGCTCAGAAATAAATAAGTTATAGTAAATTCCATAGTATGAAAAAAACATTCCCTGTGGGACAGACTATAGTTATCAATTTTAATGTTTCAATTAGTACAAGTCGGGCTCAACAAGTGTGCATGTATGTGACTTACCCACAGACAGGACAGCACATACAGTATGACTGTTTTTTAAAATAAGGAACAATTTGGAATTGAGGGTTCAAATTTTATAAAATCCCATTCTACCACCAGGAATTTTTAAGCAAAATTTCAGAAGATCATCTGGAATCTATTAGGTGAGTTGGTATGGAATGAATGGCCAGATTAATAGTATTATATTATTCCATATTCTAGTATTATATTATTATATTATTATTATTGTTGTATATAATCTCTTGTACTTCATTTAGACACTTTAGGCTCATCACCAAGATACATGTAGGACCTGCTAGTAGTATATTTAACACATAACGTACACAGCCATATTATTGTAAAAGGAGGTACAAGACAATTGCATTGAAAGTACAGATGGCCACATTTTTAATTTGATGACAGCTGAAAATGAAGACTGTATACATACAACTGTACATTCAATTTTAAACAGCAGAAAGCTGTGTTAATTATTAATTGATTGAAGCAAAATAGATTAAAAACGTACTCATTACTAGCATGATCGTAGTTGAGGTGTCGAACAACCGCCAGTGAAACATGGAATCCTTTTCCCTGGTGTCTGTGACCTTCACAGTAATACACACTACATGCACACCGCGTGTCGTTGTCGTACAACCCACGGAGAAGCCAGTCAAGGATCTCAACTGAAATAAATAAATAAATAATATAAACAAATATATAAATAATATCAATTAAATAAATAAATAAATAAATAAATATACTGACAAACAAACAAATCACAGGTCTTGAAGAAAAACATAATTGGATCAAACATAATTCTTTATAAACCAAAGAATACATAAGCAAAAGAACGGATTTATTTCTTGCTAAGCAGACTTCACTGGTGATTGTTTGAGGTAGGCGAGGAATGGGAAGACATAGTTTATTATAATTCAAGTTTGTTTTGTTTAACAACACCACTAGAGCACACTGATTAATTAATCATCGGCTACTGAATGTGAAACATTTGGTAATTATGACTCGTAGTAATCAGAGGAAACCAGCTACATTTTTCCTAATGCAGCAAGGGATCTGTCATATGCACTTTCCCACAGACAGAAAAGCACATAACACAGCCTTTGTTCAGTTGGGGGCCGAGATGTAGCCCAGTGGTACAGCATTCGCTCGATGTGCGGTCGGTGTGGGATCGATCCCCATCGGTGGGCCCATTGGGCTATTTCTCATTCCAGCCAGTGCACCACAACTGGTATATCAGAGGCCGTGGTATGTACTACCCTGTCTGTGGGATGGTGCATATAAAAGATCCCTTGCTGCTAATCGTAAAGAGTAGTCCATGAAGTGGCGACAGGAGGTTTCATCTCTTAATATCTGTGTGGTCCTTAACCATATGCCTGATGCCATAAAATCGTAAATAAAATGTGTTGAGTGCATCATTTAATAAAACATGTCTTTCTTTCTTTTTTTGTCCAGTTGGTGTTGCACTGGTTGGAACAAGAAAAAAACACAATCAGATGAATCAAGGTGGTTCAATCCTGCAAAGCAAGCACCTCAAGCGAGCACTCAATCAACTGAGCTAAGTCCCGCCCCTAAATCACCTTGAATACTAATCATCAGATCATATTAATTGAATTGATTAGAATTGTCCCTTTTTGGCATAATAAATTTCACAAAACCACAAACATACATGTACAGGTAGAGGGTGGGTAGCCTTTCTAGACATGTATGACTGTAGTGCACACAAAACATGGACATTTCCGTGACTGTATGTTGAGGACAATCGGCGACCACTACTTGCTGCATAAGGAGCAATCCCATTATAAATTAAAAAGATTATATTAATATAAAGTTAGGTAAATATATGTACATACATACATGTGTACCAAACTCCTAGAAAGTTGATGGATATTCCAATACATTTATCTCCTCAGCCCACAAGAAAAGCTGATGGGAAATGGTAGGTATGTGGCACGGATAGCCACAAGGTCCAAGACCTGCTGCAGTCAGAGAGACAAGGACTGGGATGAAGAGGTGGACAGCAAAAGACATCAGGGATGTACATGTAGGCTGATGGGGAGGGGGTTGGGGGGGGGGGGGGTGACCATATGCATATTGTTTTACAGTGTAAATATATGGCTATTCATACACGAGTCCAGAGGAAATGTAGATAAAAAGTGTCCACTAGGTTCATATATAAGCCACTCACCCTGACCAAAACGCCCAGACCACGTTGCACCCCTGGTCATTAGTACAGACTTTGGTTAGACAGAGAGTGAGTCCACGATTTGTACAAGAAGTTTGTTTTGTTTAACGACACCACTAAAGCACACTGATTATTAATCATCGGCTATTGGATGTCAAACATATGGTAATTTTGACATATAGTCTTAGAGAGGAAACCCGCTACATTTTCCCATTAGTAGTAAGGGATCTGTTATATGCACCATTCCCACAGACAGGATAGAACATACCACGGCCTTTGATATACCAGTCGTGGCACACTAGCTGGAACGAGAAATAGCCCAATGGGCCCACCGATGGGGATCAATCCCAAACTGACCATGCATCAAGCGACCGCTTTACCACTGGGCTACACCTTACCCCTGATTTGTACAATACCCTGTAGGTGTACTGACAACACTATCTAAATTTATACTTACTGTCCCTGTGTGTGAGTATGCCATTGGGATCACACACAAACCCCGGTCTCTGTCCCAAACCACAGGCCTGTGGGTTTCTTCTTGGATTTGGCATCTGTTCGGCCTGCGTGATCAACTGGATTTCATCCTGGTCTAGTTGTGACAGAGACTGGGGAACGAGAACCAGCAGTGTAAACAGCACACTAGTCGTCCACACATCCATCTTGAGTTCAAAACAGTCACACTTCTACAATAAACACAAAATTTAAAAGCTAAAGATTGTTTTGTTTAATAACACCACTAGAGCATGATTGATTAATTAATCACCAGCTACTGGATGTCAAACATTAGGCAAATCTGACATGCAGTCATCAGAGGAAACCCACTACATTTGTCCTAATGCAGCAAGGGACATTTTATAAAATGCACATTCCTACAGACAGGAGAACACATACCACAGCCTTTGACCAGTTGTGGTGCATGGGTTGGAACAAACCGGCCTAGGTGGCATCGTGGTTAGGCCATCGGTCAACAGGCTGGTAGGTACTGGGTTCGGATCCCTGTCAACAAAGGCCATGGTTTGTGCTATCCTGCCTGTGGGAAGTGCAAATAAAAGATCCCTTGCTGCTAATCGGAAAGAGTAGCCCATGAAGTGGTGACAGCGGGTTTCCTCTCTCAAAATCTGTGTGGTCCTTAACCATATGTCTGACGCCATATAACCGTAAATAAAATGTGTTGAGTGTGTCGTTAAATAAAACATTTCTTTCTTTCTTTGGTTGGAACAAGAGAAAAAACCTAGTCAGTTGAATGGATCCATTGAGGTGGTTCAATCCTGCGATGCAAACACCTCAAGCGAGCACTCAACCGACTAAGCTAAATCCTGCCCCGTAGTAGTGTTGGTATCAAGTGTCCCTGCTGGTTCAAATAAAGTGCTCCTACTGGCATACACACATGCAGCGGGAATTTCCATATTAATTAACTAAGTTGATATAGATAGCACTGAACTCTCATAGTGATGTGCTTTCCTGTCTGTGGGAACGTGCATATAAAAAATCCCTTGCTGCATTAAGAAAAATGCAGCAGGTTTCCTCTGATGACAACGAGTCAGAACTACCAAATGTTTGACATCCAATAGCCGATAATAAATTGATCAATGTGCTCTAGTGGTGTCATTAAACAAAACAAACAACTTTAACTCATGAGGGTCTATGGTTCAAATTTGGTCAGTGGTGGTTAATTTACAATATTTTAACTATGTAGAACTTAGTAGGTTAATGTATTCTCTAATTAAAAACCTGTTTTACAATATACAATTATGTATGTAGTTACATAAGAAACATTATTCATCATTAATGTAATGCTTTTAACTACATTGTAATCTTGTAGAAACTTTGTTCTAGATATCATTGTTATTACATGTTCATTTTCAAAAATACTTTGATTATTTTGACATATAGGTTAGAAGGCATTAAAGGCACATACCCTAGTTTCAACCCGTAAAAATTAACACTAAGTTTAGTTTAGCTGGAACCTGAAACACATTTGAATAAAGTTACAATTGAGTGAAACATGAGTCTGTGACTTTGAAATGGTGAAATACCCTCTGAAAACGGACTAAAACTCGACTCCATAACTGTTACTTCTCAGACGCACGTGCGTTTTTAAATATATGAGAATGCATTTTGTGATATTAAAAACACCAGGGTGACTAAAGACACATCGAATGTACGGAAACTGATAATCTAAACCATAAACTCATTTCAGTTATCAAAAACGGCTATAATAGTCAAAAATATATCTTAGTGTTTAAAAACTAGGGTATGTCCCTTTAAAGAGACATTCCTGAGTTTGCTGCAATGTTTAAGATGTTATTGATTAACAGAGACTTTTTAACGATTGTAATTATATATCAAATATATTTTTCTGCATAAAATATTAGTGGCTGTATATTAAACGTGTTTCTGATTGTTCTAATATTTGTACTAGGTTAAATTTCATCTTATTTCCTAAAATATTGTTTTTGTCATACGTACGAAATTATTTGAAGACAAAATCCAGTTTGGGTTTCTTACAAATATTAAGACGACAAGAAACACATTGAATATACAGACAATGATATTCTAAACAAGAAAATATACTTAATATATAAGGTTAATCGTAGAAATATTTTATTAGTCGGAAATATCTTACAACGCAGCAAACTCAGGAATGTCCCTTTAAGACATTTCTTCAGAAATAAGAATGGGCTATGCTTCGCTCTGCCCATTCTTATTTCTGAAAAAAACGTCTTAATGCCTTCTAACATATCGTTCTTCATGATTAAGACAAGACAAAATAAAAGTCTGCAATTGGCTGAAATGGGTGGACAACGTTCAGTTGCCGTCTAAATTCATTTGTTTTTACATTCATTTATAAGTGACCAATATGAGATCATGTCTGAAAGTTTGTCAGATTAGTCATGCCAGTACTTTATCTAGTTTGTCTACAAAAATATGCTAAAATAGTCATCAGTTTAAAATAAAGTTATCTAGTACAATAATTAACAGCATTAAACTATAATTGAATGTTTAACAACACCCCAGCACAAAGAATTATACTTTGTTATTGGGTATGAAACAAAGGTAAGTAAACTACTATATGAAACAATGATGCATTAAACAAATGATTAAAATTAAACATTAACATAATACATGCTAATTGTTAAGTAGATCTAATATTTATTTGCATGTTTAATGGGAAATCACCACCGATTTCCCCTACATCCACCCCACTAGAGAAACATTTTAACTTGGACTTGTGATAAAGTCATATCAGTTGGTAGGGATATTCATGTTATGGATGGGACACAGATTACTGATGGTCAGATATTCATTAGTTAACTGTTATGTGTGAAAGGACATGGAATGAATTGACTTGTACAAGCTGCAGATCCATTTAGATTTTTTTCAAACATAGTGGTTGATTTATTTTCTTCTCCACTAGCCATAGGGCTGCAACAGTGTACTTATTTGATGGATTGATATTGATAAAAACTTCAAGATGAACTTACTTAAATTGCTTCTCTGTTTTTTAATGTGCCGAATTGATCACAGAGGCAGTCTCTTTTTTTTAATGGTTACAATTTTTATGGTCCTGGCTAACAAGTTCACAGGGTCGGTACGGGGTCCAAACAGAACCTGTGGGAAACACTGCAGTGTGTGTGTATATATCCAATGTGTTTGCAGTCTTGTTTTAACGTTTGTAGCAGTCATTGTTTATTTTCTTTGTAGCATATTTATTTTATATTTAATATACATACATGAAATTACTGGACCGTAAATTCTGGTTTGGAATTACTACAGATACTAGCTGATATTCTAAACAGGAAAATATCTTCAATATATATATATATAAATTGAGCAAATAAATGATTATAATGGTAAAATTGTTTGGTTAAAAAATATAAGCTGCATTCTGAGTTTTAATAAATATATAAACAGATATCCAGAAAGATATTTATGTTAAAACATATAACAACCATATATTTTTTGCAAGTATCTGTAAAGAGAGTTTTATCAGCAGATGCCGTGACAATCATGTGACTTCAATAACCAGATACCAGTACAGCTGAGAACAGACCAAAACAGTTTTTAAAATTAAATTTTCTTTCAAATTAGTCTTTGAAAATCAAAGACAAATAAAGGTATTAAGAAATGTGCTATGTTTATGAGTCGGTAAAGTTCAATCTTGCTTTCTTTGATTGTTTTAACTTCATTTTTATGAACATTTCTGTGAATATGACAGACATTTGTTTACTCAGTCTTCCTCACTGACTGCCGAGCCCTTCTCCAGTGTCTTCAGTTCACACAGATAGACCAGATCCTCCAGGATACCAGAAGGGAACTCCAAACACTGGGCACCAAAACAAAACTGGTGTTACAGTGGATCCCCTCCCACTGTGGTGTTATGGGAAATGAAAAAGCTGACAGACTCTCCAAGCTGGGCAGCAAACAGGAGCAAACTGCCCACCAAATGTCATATGGTGAAGTCAAGACCCTTCTAAAAAACCACTTCAAGAACATGTGGAGGCAGCGTCTGCAGATAGGGCCTGAAGGGAATGGCATCTACCAGCTGAACAGGTCACAACAGGTCACCATCTTCAGGCTGAGAACAGGACATTGTCAGCTCCTCTCGCATTTCTTCAGGCTGAAAATCTCTCACACGGATGAGTGCCCATGTGGCACTGGTCCACAGACACCAGCCCACATTCTCCAATCCTGTCCCACCTTCGACACTTTGCGACAGCAAATGTGGCCCAGGGAGAAGCTGTGGGGACCGGTGACGTAGCTATGGCTGACTGCGGACTTCGTCCACAATACTGGACTACCCATCTAACATGGCCGGGATTGCAGAAGAAGAAGAAGAAGTTTACTGAAATTTCCCCATGCAAAAGTCAAATTCGTCAAAAATATTCAAATGTACGTACTGTTATGCACAGGTCAATGGACGATAATAAATGTTTAACCTCAATGGGGTGGGGGTCATCGAACCCCCAACCTGTCTCCCAGCCTCTGCCCCTACTTTTATCACCCCACAATGTGATTATTTTTTAAACAGTCCTGACAATTAAGCAACAACCAACAATCTTTCAATTGTATAGTCACTACTACAAGTGTCAATTCAAGGGTGGGGACCAAGGCAGAAAGGGCCCTAAGGAGGCCCCCATCTCTCCGGAAAACAAAATTAAAGTGTTCCTTTTGTTTAACAATTTGGTTAGTTTTTATTTTATGAATTCTAAACTTTTATTGGACTGCACTTCGCCCTTGATCACCTCCATGAAATACTGTCTGGACCAGCCCCTGTTACTGACGCTGGTATCTACTACTGATTCACCGACTCTGAGAGGATGTAGAAAATTCTGACAACTCTTCAGTCTCTTGCTTACGCTGCCCAAACTGAAACTCATCGTGGGACCAAAATTCCAGTAAATACGTTTATTTTGAGTGTTATACATGTATTATATACTTAGTTCGAGTCCCACTTACCTTTTAAAAACGGCTAATAATCGAGAAAATCTACCAGTCCACCAGTGACAGTCCAAACATGGTTAAAGCATTTACCAAACTGGTTCAACCTGACCCTGCGAGGTCAAAGCAGACTGCAAGTGCATACCAATCAACCGATCCCGTTTAACAAGTTGTGGCCGTAACATTGCTGCTTTTGTTAACGGTAAAAGTTGTACCAGTTGATATGTGATCAACTAGGGATGTTTGACGAGTCTAGATGTTGCTAAATACTTTGAAATATGTGCGGTAACAAAACCATTGCAAGACGATGATGAGGTGGGTGGGGTAGGGTGGGCTATTAGTATTATTACCTGCTGGCATTGTGTGTGTGTGGGCGGGGGGGGGGGGGGGGGGCTATGATGTTAGTTGTAAAACATAATATTTACTGCAAGTGCGAAATACACAAGACGCCTACAGTAGCCCATCCCATGTTGTCATCTCATGCAGTAATACAATAAAAACACACACTGTGGATGTTTACAATCCCATCCTCCTCTCATAAAATAATTTTTAATACGATATAATCTACGACCTCCGTTCCAATCTGCGTGACCATTTCTGCAATGGGATAATCTCATTTGATTTCAACTTATTTTCGTGCCTATATCCAATTAAGGTTCAAGCACGCTGTCCTGGGCAAACACCTCAGCTATCTGGGCTGTCTGTTCGGGACAGTGGGCTGGTTGTTAATTGTTAGTGGTTAGTGAGAGAGAAGAAGGTGTAGTAGCCTTTCATCTACCCATTGAGTCGTTAAAACTCGCTAGATGGGTGGGAGCCGGTACCGGGCTGCGAACCCTGTACCTACCAGTCTTATGTCCGATGGCTTAACCACGACACCGCCGAGGCCGGTAATGGGATAAAAGCAAAGGGGTATTTATTTAACATCACCGGCCGGTAATTAAGGCTGGTAGGTACTGGGTTCGCATCCCGGAACCAGCTTCCATCCAAAAGCGAGTTCAATGGGTATTTGTAAGGCCACTGCAACGACTTCTCTCTCACTAACCACTAACCCACATTCCTGGACAGACAGCCCAGATAGCTGAGGTGTGTGCCCAGGACAGTGTGTAAGCACGAACATAAGTATTAACAAATGAATGTTTAACACCTTAGCACATTTGTAACGAACTATGTTTATTTGATTAAAAAGTTAGTTTGTTGTTTGAAAACAACATTTGAGCACATTGATGTATTAATCACAGATCTAGTCTAGCTGATTATTAATTAAACAATTGTTGTCTAGTTGTGTCGTTAAGCAAAACAAATATTCACCAACATATTCGGTAAATCGGCTATTGGATGTAAAACGTTTGTTAATTCTAATACCGTCTTCAGAGAAAACCCGCTGCATATTTCCATTTTTATAGGCACTTTTCCATATGAAGCACAGCACATACCACAACCGTTGGTATACAAGTTGTGAGGCACTGGTTGGTACAGGGGGGAAATAAGACAATGTGTCTACCTCAGGAGATCATTTTTTCCACCGAGTTAAATAACACCATCCCAACCCCCTGACTATTTTGTGTTAAACATAGCATATGCATGGTTACTAGATACTTAGCACGGAAACGTTTAGATCGTGTGTGATGGTCTTACCCTGGGCTTCCACCCAAAAATATGACCGCCGTGTAGATAACTAGCTCATAGTCACTTCTATGTTAAGTAATAAAGATGGCGGCCTCCATTGGAATTCATCGTTGTATGTAATATTTAGCACAGTGTATGCATGGTAGTCGACTGGACCTAAGCGCAAAAAGATCCTTGCGAAGGAAGGAAGGAAATGTTTTATTTAACGACGCACTCAACACATTTTATTTATTGTTATATGTCGTCAGACCACAGAGATATTGAGAGAGGAAACCCGCTGTCGCCACTTCATGGGCTACTCGATTAGCAGCAAGGGATCTTTTATATGCACCATCCCACTGACAGGATAGTACATACAGGTTCGGGCATTTTCGTTTAATTCGAGAAAAAACAGCCCCCCCCCCCCCCCCCCACACACACGTAATTTTTGTTTTTTTAAATGGGAGCCTGTACCCCTGTGTTTATAATATAACACGGTAATACCACGGCCTTTGTTACATTAGTTGTGGAGCACTGGCTGGAGCCAGAAATAGCCCAATGGTTCCATCGACGGTGATCGATCCTAGACCAACCGCGCATCAAGTGAACGCTTTACCACTGGGTTACGTCCTGCCCTCATCCTTGCGAAATGCTGTATCGGATAGGGTATAAAGAAGGCAGTCAGCAGTACAAATCAAAAGAGAAGAAGCGGTCAGAACAATAGGAAATTGTTATATTATAAACACAGGGGTGTAGGCTCCCATTAATTTTTTAATTTTTTTACGTGTGTGTGTGTGTGTGGAGGGGGAGGCTGTTTTTTTCCCGAATTAAACGAAAATGCCCGAACCTGGATAACAACATTTATTCATATTAGCATTACTACCAAACAGCTACATGTATACAGGGTTGCAAACGAATCACTACGCATTTTTATATAGATTACAACTAGTTTTAAGGGTAGAATGATGAAAATACATGGTAAAATGGTCTCAGGTTAGTTAATTTTGCCCGTATATCGCTATCGTTTTGCTTGAAGTTGAGGTTTTGCTCGAGAACTGGGGGGGGGGGGGGGGGGGGGGGGGGAGTTGCTAGCCCCCTGTCCCCAATGCCTCGTACGCTTGTAGTTATAGATTCTGACACTTGCTTTAGAGAGGGAAAGAAGAAAGTCACACAGGCTACTCCTTCTGAATAGCAGCATGGGATCTTTTACATATACTTTTACATAGACATGGCAGCAAATACCATATTCATTGATGGATCCACTGTATAGTTATTCGGTTACAGCGGGTGTGGACATTTACCGATTTTCAGTACAGTGGTTTCCCCATTTTTTGTACACACTTCGGTTGATTTCCAGTAAATATTTAGCGCATTTTTAAGCCTTAAAGTACTATTTTATTCAGTGTCATTCAATAAAGAATGTTAACATTGTATATAACACAAAGTATGTCAGCTCTTTAAAAATTCAATGTAGCAGTAATACAAATAAGTGTATACAGTATATGTTGACATTTATTGTTAATATATTGCTATATAAAACGTCATAAAAAGTACGTTTGTGTGTTTTTAATTGAAACAGAAATGTTAGACAGTATTTGGTCGATTTACATAACATTTATAGGTTATTGTAACTGCCGAGTTAAATTATATATAGTCATTATCATGAGAAATCATTTAAATATAAATTTCACGCATGTAATTCTGGGTAAATTTCGATTATCTGGTTGTCTTTGAGAGTGTAGTGGTTAATGAGTCACGTACATGTACGTGTACCAGCCATAAACTCGGTGTTTTATACCACAGCACCATCCATGCATAATTAATTATGAAATTCATGTTCTATTACACAGCAATAATAGTTCATGTTTCACAGGATTTATTTCAATAATTTGCATGTGTTTGAACCTTCACCTTGTATTGTCGGCAAACTTTGTTAATAAACAAAGACCTCTTTCAATATTTATTCTTCAAACTAAACAGGGTTGGAACGTAGCTCGATGCGCGGTCGGTTTGGAATCAATTCCCGTCCATGGGCCCGTTGGGCTGTTTCTCGTTCCAGACAGTGCACCATGAATGGTATATTAAAGGCCGTGGTATATACTATTAAAGCAAAGAGCCTTGTCGTAAATTACTAGTACTGCGTTTGTGATCAATGTGATTTAGTGGTGTCGTTAAACAAAAAAACTTTAACTTTCTTTACTAAACATTTTATTAAAAATTAAAAATACTGTTCACAAATAGAAATACAGCGCCCATCATCATCTGTATATGTCCCACATGGAGATGAGCTGGTCTTGAGAACCGCATGCAAGCAAGTTACACTGGGAGAAGTCCACCGACTGAACATTTTGTTTGTGGTAAGACAACACAGCCAAAGGCTTGAGGAGTTTCTTGAAGCTAAATATTCTGATGTTACAGTCCCAGCCAGCAACTGTCACAATCTTACTGTCCGGTCGGAAGACGATTTTACTAAATCCGGGATTTGTGGCATTAAACTCTGGGCCTAAGGTTAATTTGTTATTCTCATAAATGCTAAATGATTTCAAAGTATTGTCAGCAGAGCCTGCTAGCCCTTTGGACATCTGTGAAGAATAGTCTAAACACATCACTGATTCTTTGTAGAGTTCTAAACTGTCTATCATCTTTGAGGTTTTTGTGTCCCACAGAGCAACATGACCACTCTCGTAACCAATCAGAACTTGATGACACTGGTCAGACGAGGGAGGCGAGACAAGCTTTATTGCCATACACATGCCATATTTGGTTCTGGATGAATCTGGTTTGAAGAAAGTGACCTTTTCACCAGTGTCAAGGTCAAAAATGTCCACTTGGGAAGTGACGTCACTTGGCACTGCCAGGAGGCTGGCGTTAGAGTTGCTGCATTTGACAATGGCACTAGCACAGAAACTCTGTGATGTGCATTTGAAGTGATCTGGAAAGAATATTAAAATAGAGATAATTATATTCTAAACTGAGATTTTACTATAAACACTCTTAATAAATCACCATTAGTAGCACAAGTTGCGTGGGGGCAACCCAGAGCTAAAAGCTACGATCAAAAAAGAAAAAAAATGTTGTATTTAACAACGCACTCAACACATTTTATTTATGGTTATATGGCGTCAGACATATGGTTAAGGACAACACAGATTTTGAGAGAAAACCCGCTGTCGCCACTACATGGGCTACTCTTTCCGAATACTAGCAAGGGATCTTTTATTTGCGCTTCCCACAGGCAGGATAGCACAAACCATGGCCTTTGTTGAACCAGTCATGGATCATTGGTCGGTGCTAGTGGTTTACACCTACCCATTAAGCCTTGCGGAGCACTCACTCAGGGTTTGGAGTCGGTATCTGGATTAAAAATCCCATGCCTCGACTGGGATCCGAACCCAGTACCTACCAGCCTGTAGACCGATGACCTAACCACGACGCCATCGAGGCTGGTAAAAAGCTACGATCAGGCCCCTTTACTACTTTTGTAAAGCAAAACAGACCATATAAAATGAGATTGTGGAGTTTTCTTTGTACATTATAGTTTTTCATAAGATCAATTGGTACATCGTTAGTACTAGATATTTATAAAATCATAAATGTTTCGTTCCACGACAGAGATTTGTAAACATGACTGTGGCAACTTTCATAACTATAGAATACTAAACGAGCTTGCTTGTCATACCATTTTTATGAAATGAGTTTTGGTATGTGACGAATTTCATAAAAATGGTATTACAGGCAAGCTTGTTTAGTATTACAAACCAACTGCAAACAAGTCGCAACGCAGAACTAAGCAGATGTCGAGACCTACTACACGTTATTTTTCTACGAATTGGGTCAGCAAGTGATCTACATCGCGCTCACGTCACGCCAATATTACACTAGTTAGATATTGAGCAATTGTTATGACATGAGCAATATCTTACACTGATGTGTAATAAAAGCCAGCATTTGTTTAAAACAAAAAACATGAAGTAATGGAAATCAAAGGTTAAGGATTAAGAATTAAACGAATGAATGAATGAACGAATGAATGTTTAACGACACCCCAGCACGAAAAATACATCGGCTATTGGGTGTCAAACTGTGGTAATGCAAACAATGTGATGATCAACATCAATATAAGAATTCAAGTGTCAAATAAAACAGTGTAAAGAACTGTGCAAAAATACAAATATCACAGATAAATCAAAGTAAAAGTCCGTATCACGTAAAAATTGTAAAACTAATTCTGGATGGAATCGAAATGATTCCATCACATTTGTGTGTTCAAAGATATATTTTCGAGTTGCTGACAAATGCTTACACTCCACCAAAATGTGTCGCACCGTAAGAATTAAACGAATGTCAAACGTCATCTCCGGTAGGCAAAAACATATCTAAAATATGTATAAACAGTTATTCATAACATAAATATAATGGGTTGCCAACTTGATGCAAAAACACATCTAAAATACATAAACAGTGTTTAACACTTATTCATAGCATAACTACATTAACTAATATAATTGTTTTCGTTCCAACCAGTGCACCACAACTGATCAAAGGCCGTGGTATGTGCTTTCCTGTTTGTGGAAAAGTGCATATAAAAGATCCCTTGTTGCATTAGGAAAAATGTTGCTGGTTTCCTCTGTTGACTACGTATCAGAATTACCAAATGTTTGACATCCAATATTCAATGATGCTCTAGTGGTAACGTTAAACATAACAAACTTTTAACTTTAACTATTATTAATACTAACTTTCTGGCTGCCATTTCGTCTCCTTATTTTCCCACAGAATCACCAACCCATCTCGTCCCTGTGTAAGCAGTGTGGAACTGTCCACATCGACGACAGACAGGATGGTGCTACCGCCGTGTCCGTCCAGCGTGTCCGAGATTCTCCTTGTCTCCAGGTTCCACAGAAACACCTTGCCTGACTGAGTGCCGCTGTAAAGATGACCCGCTAGACAGGTGGGGAAGTGAACACAAGTTACGGGGCTGTTGGAACCACGCAGCACGTATACGGGATCCGGTGATGGGCGGACTGATGTCATAACTGGAAACTGTAATTGATAATGCGAAGTATAGATTAGGAAAGCGACCAGTTTTAAGTAAATATAATGGGGAACATCTTCATAATACGGCATATATTATCTGTACACTAAATTCGAAGATGATATAATATAACCTAGGGATGGTATGTAACTCAGTGATAAAGCGCTCATCTGAGGTGTGATTTATTGTAATCGAAACCCACGACTGGTACAACAAAACAGAACAGAACTTTATTACACTCTAAGCCATCGTTCGATGTCATTTGAGGAACACATATATACATACATATCAGCGTCAAGATAACAGGCTTCAATAAAACAAATAATTCATATACTGTACATACTAGAAGTCTTAGGAGGAACAGAAAGTTTTGTTAATAATAGTTATAAATTTACATAGCTTTCTAAGGATGCCAATTTTTTTACAATTGAAAAGCTGCTTAAATTTATGAATATTTGGTCTAATGGTATAATATTTATGAATATATTTACATCTTTCTTCAGTAAATTTTGTACAAACAAATAAATAATGAAATTCATCACCAACGTCATCAGTAGAACAATAAATACATTTTCTCTCTGCATATAAAATATTGGACCACCTTCCTGTCTCAGTAGGTAAAAAGTGATTAGCAATACGAAATCTAAGAAATACATTACACATAGTTTTATCCAATATATTAAAATACTTTTCAAAATTCAAGTTCTCTTTAAATATTCTGTAAGTTAAACCTTTATTAGCTTTTGAAAGATCGCTTTGCCAGTTCTGCAAAAACTGGTCCGAGAGTCTTTGTTTAACTAATGTTTTTAACCACGTAATTGACCTAAAAGTTTGCTTATCCCAAATATTGTTTAATCCAAGTCTATAAAATATATCTCTAACATTAATAATCCATTTATGGTTTGTTCCACATTGTAAATAGTCATAAAATAATAGTTTGTAGATCTGTACTGATGGCTTGGAAGGTTTATCTGTCAAAAGACGAGCCCAAAAACACACAATAACCAATGACAGTATAAGTAACAGTGGTTTTCTTCCAAACTCCCCATACAACGTATAAACAGGAGTACTTTTTCTTGCATTTGCTAAGTATCGTAAAAACTGGATATGTACATTTTCTAATACATTAATGTTATCAAATCCCCAGATTTCACAACCATAAAGTAATATAGGAACAACAATTGCATCAAATAATTTTAAACGATATTCAATGGACAAACAGTATTCATTTGATTTCTTTAAAATATAAAACATGGCTTTGCGAGCCTGCTGTGCTAAATAGTGTTTGCATATGTTAAATTTATTATTTTTTTCGAACCATATTCCTAAATATTTATATTCGCTTACATTTTCAATCTCAAGAGTACCTAAGTGGAAAACTTTCTTATAGTCCTTTTTTGTACCTCCGAATATAACAATCTTTGTTTTTGTTACGTTTACTGTTAGTTTCCATGTTTTACAATATGTGTCATAAGAATTTAACATGTGCTGAAAGTTACTTTTGTTTCTTGTCAATAGGGCTGTATCATCAGCATATAACATAATAAAAAGTGTTAGACCAATGTCAAGATATATATCAAAATCAAAAGCACTAATTGTAATTCCTTTGTACTGCTGAGACTTCAAATAGTCCTCCAAATCATTTAAAAACAAGGAGAATAAAAGAGGTGATAAGTTTTCTCCTTGCCTCACGCCAATGTCACAAGTGAAATATTTAGAAAGTTCACCGTTCTTTCTAACACATGATTTAATTCCACTATACATACTATGAACTATTCTGAATTTTTTTCCATCAATGTTATATTTCAATAGTTTGGACCAAAGTCCTACTCTCCATATAGTATCAAAAGCTTTTTTTAGATCAACAAAAGCACAATATAATTTTTCTTTTTTTCTTTTTAACAATTCAGTTATTGCATAAAGTAAGAAGACGTTATCATTAGTGGAATAACCTTTTCTGAAACCAGCTTGGGATTCCGATAAAATATTATTGCTCTCAACATATTCAGTTAATCTGTTGTTAAGTATGTTCGTGAATAGCTTACTAAAACACGACAGTAAAGTTATAGGTCTATAGTTCTCAACACTTCTCGTGTCTCCATGTTTTTTATATAAATTTGTAATAATACCAATCAGCCATTCTTCTGGGAAAATTCCACTGTCCATAATTAAATTAAATAATGTTACATAAACCAAAAGGAATTTGTCAACTGTAGTTTTGATATACTCCAAAGTCCACTGAGTACTGTCCTGTCTCTGGGAAACTGAATGTATCGTCAACGTCCCTAACTGTCTTATACTTCAAACCCCGTTCGGTTTGTTTTCTCGTGCACGATTCACGCAATCAACATTCGATTTGTTGTCGTCTGCTTGTTGTTCATTTGTGAGGTTTTTCTTCACAGTTTGGAAACATTTCCATTAAAAATAAAGTTTAAACAAGTAAGTTACAAGTATCTAAATACAAAACTTTACAAACCCCTAAACCATTAATTTTACTAAGTCGTTTTTTTGTTTTGTTTATTCCTTAAAATTACCGATATCGGGTTCACCTGATTCGTAGAAATTGAGTTAAAATGGAGGAAGATGAATTAATATTCAGTGCGTCACATGACCTCACGCGTGACAGATCAAGAAGGACAAATCATTTAATTTTTACGATTTTCGTGCCTCCTGTTGTTAGACTTTTTTTTTAAAATTATATTCGATTTGCAAAAGATATGCAGCATTTTTGTGCCCCCACTGTATGTACTGAATAGTAAATCTAGTCCACTCAGAACAATTGTAAATAATTTTAAGTGTATAAATTTTAAATAATTGATAATCAATTCATTAGAAAATTTATATTTAACAAACTATTCAACTATTTACTGGTATGAATGTAATATCTATAGATCTGTATTGACATCAAATGTTAGCGATCATGGGGGACAACCGATTTCCGTTGACAAAATTAATTTTTCCTTTTAAAAATATTAATCCAAGTTTTCGTCCACTGTGCGTATTTTAGAAATACTTTAAAAATTGAAAATGACGAACTGCGTATGCGCAGAAAGGTTATTTTTCCAAACGCATGTGCCCGAACGCAGTTAGAAACCACCACACGTTGTTGTTTACTGGATGGTGTTAAACTTTTGTTTACTAGAATGGATTCATTTCACGTCCATGTTGTAGATTTCTTTCGTTAACTGACTGGAATATATTTTATTTCATTTACCGTCACTGAAAATATATAAATTAATTTAGTATAGTATTCGTGTTTTTCCCGTTAGCCTAACGCAGTTTGGAACGTTGATGGTATATAAAATATCCCAGGGTAGGAATAGTCTATATGGGAGTAATGGGTTTCCGCTCTCTTTATTAATATTTTAGACACCGCAGTGTAAAATATCATGGCTGAGGTGTAGTTACGGGAGACGGGGAAAGGAACTTTGCGTTGGGGTAAAGCATATATAATTAATTGTTTTTATATTTATAGTGTAGGCCTATATCTAATATATATATGTATTAGATATAGGCCTACACTATAAATATATAAACATACCTCGGAAAATATATTAATAGTATACATGTATATGGATCTGTTATCATGTTTATACATTTATTTGTCTACGATTTTGCAAGAATAAAAATTTAAACTATGTACAGCTTGTATATTTTAGTACATCTTCATTTTTGAACAGTATACTTTTTCATAACTGGAGTTAGTTCCCTTGTCTGTTAAATTCAGACTATTGGTTCATGAACGTTAAATAAATGTCCAGTGCTAATAATGTTAAATTGTTCAAATAAAAGTCATGTAAATAAAAATATGGTTTGTTAATTTATTGGGAATCCATAACAGCATATAGTTCACACATAAATACGGTCATATAAAATATAAAATTAATACCAATGACATTGGTATAACCAATCAAAGTTGCAGTTGCTCGCTAAACTACGACATGGGAAGCCCTTCATTTGGTTCAAGGCAACCTGTATGCTACATCTCGTCACGTGTCGTTGCGCGATACTAGCCGGTGGTTTCAACGCGATGAAGTAACCAAATTAAACTGACAATAATATATAATTGGCAATTACTTCCGTTAATTGTTTACTTACATGTATTTATTCTTTTACGTGACACAGTGCAGAAATATTGTCATACTCGAGCAAACACCCATCTAAGCCTCTCACAGCTGATTGCGCATGCTCACTATAATCTCCCTCGTTTCTTTTCGAGAATTACAGCTTGGGTGCTACAATTATGTTTACACCCATTTAAGGTTCCATTAGACCAAATCAATTCCCATTGCCGATACCTGATAACATTTACTAATAAAACTGATATAAGCAGCGAATCTACACACTCATGCAGTGTGTCAACTTGTATTTAATCTACCATTTAAAATATTTAATGAATGTTTTTATTAGTGACCCTCATGCAAAAAAAATCACAGTTTATTAATATTATTATTATTTTTTTTTTTTTTTTTTTTTTTTGGGGGTGTGTGTGTGGCCTACCCTGCAATGGTTTTACCGTCTAGTGTTTATTACATAACAATACAACTACTAGTATATAATACCAAATAAAAGTGTATGTATTTAATATTGGATAGTAGCATATTATTGGTGGTAAATCATGAGGAAGAAATGACTTTTACTTGTGAATGCAAGAAACTGCATTTCAGGATATCGAGCTTTCACAATTTTACGGGGGAGCGTACCCCCCCCCCCCCCCCCCAGTCCCCTAAAAACTATGCCCTGGTTTTAACTTCTAGTGCTTACTGCATAACAATGCAATTATATACCAAATAAAAGTGTATTTATTTAATATTGGATAATAGCATATTATTGGTAGTAAATCACAAGGAAGAAATTACTTTTACTGAATGCAGAAAACTGTATTTCAGGACATCTAGTTTTCTAAATTTTACTGAGGGTGTACCCCCGAATTCCCTAAAAACTTTGCTTTGTGCCCTCGAACTCGGTCACACCCCCCCCCCCCCCCCCCCCCCCCTCCACAATGTCTACTTGCTTTCGCCGTGCCTGAATCAGTGTCACGTATTACTACCAATCAGCTGCACATTGCTTTTACTCTGTAAATATTTGATGGTGTACCCCAAACTTTAACTTTGACACAGAACTCTCTGCTTTGGTACAATGCAACCTTAAAGCTGCATTTCATTTAATATCGAGTATATTTTAAAATTATTTAACAATTTAGAGTAGTCCATCCACATTAATTTCGTTGTGGTCACAGGCCATTTATGGTTATAACTTAACAGTCGCCTTTTTTTGGCATAAAATATTTATTGTGCAGGGTGCTATTGCACAGTTTTGTTTTACATCATAATAAAAAGTAAAACATAAATTTATTAAAACTTTAAGTGTATTTGTATTTTATATTAGTAGGTGATGTTATAATATGGTGAAGTCAATTTGTAACAAATATTAAGCTGCCTGGTATATGATTACGAGAATATTCTCCTAAATGTAAATCATTGAAACCAGTTGGATTTTCACAATATTAATTTTTAGAAAAACAAACACTGAAAAACAAATATATAATCCATTATTCATTGTTTAGGCAAGAGCTGTTAAAAATAAAAATAAAATTCCATATCCAAATAATGTATACATGTATATATTTATTAGCATCAAATTTTGAAATAGTCTCTTACATGTAGCTTACTCGAAAAAAAAGAAGAAGACAGATAAAAGGAAGGAAATGTTTTATTTAACGACGCACTCAACACATTTTATTTACGGTTATATGGCGTCGGATATATGGTTAAGGACCACACAGATATGGAGAGAGGAAACCCGCTGTTGCCACTTCATGGGCTACAGTAACTCGTTTCGATTGGCAGCAAGGATCTTTTATATGCACCATCCCACAGACAGGCCTTTGATATACCAATCGTGGTGCACTGGCTGGGACGAGGAATAGCCCAATGGGCCCACCGACGAGGATCGATCCAAGACCGACCGCGCATCAGGCGAGTCCTTTACCACTAGGCTACGTCCCGCACTCAATCTAAAGAGATTCATCCAAATAGCAACTGCCTGTATGTAAGGGAGAAATAGATAAACGTATATCTGCCAAGTTAAAGGGAAAGACGCTAGTTTTTAAACACCACAGCATATTTTTCACTATTAGAGCCGTTTATTATCATTGAAATCAAACATTACTTATAATTTTATTGTTTAGATTATCCATTTCCGTACAACCGATGTGTTTCTGGTCATCCTGTTGTTTTTAATATCACAAAATGCATTTTTCATATTTTTGAAAACTCATATGCGTCTAAGAAGTAACAGTTATGGAGCCGAGTTTTTGTCTATTTTAGAGGATATTTTATCATTTCAAAGTCACAGACTCATGTTTCACACAAATGTAACTCTATCCATATGAGTTACACGTTTGTAGATGAACTAAACTGAGTGTCCATTTTCACGAGTTGAAACTGGGTTCTGCGCCTTTAAAGCAAGCGACAGAGGACAAATTTGTTCTATTGTTCTAGCCATGGACTAACTTCAGTGGTTGTGGTGTGCTGAAACTGAATCCATGAAACATTCACAGAACTGAATTTTTATTTCTCTTTCTTGCCCAAACTGAACTCTGTGCTAATCCAGTGTCAACCAGTGATCTGACTAGAATAACAGAAACACTGTAGAAACTATGTATTGCATGTGTTATTGTAGTAAATTTTGTATTGTAATAAATGGTATGTATTGTGTGTTGTACGGTAGTTATTGTAATAAATGTTTTAATTTATTAAATGGTTTCAGGGTATATTTTATAGTGCAGTATAGTCTATTTTAAATCGGAGTATGTTTGTGGTTTAATTATTTGATGTACATAATATTCTAAATGTCTATTTTGTAAAAATTCAGTAATTCACATAAGTCAATGATAGCTTTAATATTGGCTTCCTAGTGTAAGATTTGGAATCCATATTGCTGTATGAAAAGAAAAGAAAAAAACTTTAAATTGAAAAAAAGGTAAAAGGGCAATCACTCTTGAAGCGCTAATAAAATGTATGGGGTTTTTTTGGGGTTTTTTTTTATAACGGCATTAGCTCCCTTTACTTTCAGTTTTTATAGCTTTTTATGTTCATGTTTTAAATGTAAGCTTAGCATTATGAAGTTTTGTGTTGTTTAACACCACTGGAACACATTGGTTTATTAATAATCAGCTTTTGGATGTCAAACGTAGCGGGCTTCCTCTAACACCGTCTTAGAAGAAACCCACTACAAGTTTATTTTAGCAGCAAGGAATCTTTTATATGTCCTTTCTCACAGTACAGCACATACCACAGCCTTTGACATACCTTTTGTGTGGTACAGGTTGGGAAGAGAAAAATACAATTAGAGATTGGGTCCACTAAGGTGGTTCGATTCTACGACGCAAACACCTTGTATACTGAGGTAGATCTCGCCTATTATGAAAGAAATAAATGTTTTATTTCACGACGCAATCAACACATTTTATTTACGGTTATATAGCGTCAAACATATGGTTAAGGACCACACAGATAATGAGAGAGGAAACCCGCTGTCGCCACTTCATTGGCTACTCTTTTCGATTAGCAGCAAGGGATCTTTTATATGCACCATCCCACAGACAGGGTAGTACATACCACGGCCTTTGATATACTGGGTGGAACGAGAAATAGCCCAATGGGCTCACCGACGGGGATCGATCCCAGACCGACCGCACATCAAGCGAGCGCTTTACCACTGGGCTACGTCCCGCCCCTCTGTTGTTTACGACGTCCGTAGGAACAAATTCATAGACAGAACATAATAATGTTATTGTGTGAGTATGTTCCCATTTGTGAAACCCAATTGCTGCCATTTGTGCTGTTGCTGCCTCGTTTTGTATAAATTTAATAACTCGTGAATAAAGAAAACCACCCGATTTCGTCGATCTACGTTTTTAGGTGTCAATTTGTACATAGGCTGAACTTGCCAAGGCTAAAAAGACAGCCTTTTATATAACCACTCCATATAACCATAGTCAGGGTTATCACGTGATTTTCGCATAATATGCCGTTATGAAACGTATTTGTCATACAGTGTTTTTTAATGTATGCCTTATTGGTTACAAGCTTAGTATCGGTTAACAGATACCGAGTGTTTTATTTCAATTTTGAAATTCCCCCCGCATGGAATACTGACACGTAGTATATGCTATGTGATAGTTTCAGGTAATATATACTGAGTGTTTTATTTCAATTTTGAACTTTTCCCCGCATGGAATACTGACACGTATGTTGTGTCATGTGATAGAACGTCCGTTGTTCGGTGCGCTCAACAAAATATGCCTGCGTCGTGTTTATCTACATACATTCTGCCTCACCATACCCGTTTATATGTATTTAAGTTGCCATGGTGACAACGAGAAAAACAAATTTAATACTGTAATGCATACTTTCCTCCAGTTGTGCTAGATGGTAATTAGACATAATAAATTCTACGTTGGTTTGTTGAATATTAATGGCTGAAAGTAATAGGGGGAAAAAAGAAGAAGATTAATTCATTCTGTGCAAGTTTAATGTCTGTAATAAACATTAACGCGGTAATGCTATTTGTCTGTAATCCGTATACATAATCCACAATGCATAGAGTTATTAAAAACGCACATGTGCGCATGGCACGCATAAATGTAATTTACTTAACCCATATGCATAAAACGTGATTAATGCGGGTTACGTATACATATAAAAGACATACAAAATGTCCCCGCAAATCCACGAAGAGCTAAACTCGAGATTTCAAGATGGTTTACAAAATGGCCGTCATTGGGAACTGGGAACTGTATTAACGTGCCCCTATCCAAAAAGGTTCAGGCACGCCCACTACGGATTTAGCCTCTGACTTCGCCAGTGACTAACTCCGGAGCAGGGGGGGGGGGGGGGGGGGAGGTAAGTTTGAGGTGGGCAGAATTTGGAAGAAAGCCATTTAATAAGGTCAACGCGAGCGCGGACCGACTAGCAGACACTTCGCAAACTTGAAGTAACACCGAGTGGGAGCTGTGCTCTGATTGGCTGAATTTCGATTCCTCGGTGAAGCCTGTAATTTACCTAAGTCTACAAAGAGTAACTGCATCCAAAAACATGTCCGGACTCTAAATTTAAACCCAAAAAGTTTATGACTGCTCGGCCGAAAGGGTTTTAAGGTGATTTTGAGCAATTGAACGGGCGCCAAAATAAAATGCGTTAGACTGTTTACAAAAAAATAAACATATGAATTTAGAACTCGATCGAAAACTCTTAAAGTCTAACTAGCCCCAAAAAATAGTACTCATGGAGGTGAAGGAGGTTGGCAAAGGGGAGCACGTCATGGTGTTCCGATGAAGTTGACAGCGTCGAAATGCGGGATGACCGACCGGTATGGGGATGCTGCTAACGCCTTGGCTGTTGAGCGATAATCTTCCCCGGCTGTGATCTTAATCATTCGGTGTATGGTCGGGTTATTCATTTCTGGGAGTAGCAGTCCTTGGTTATAAATTCCTTTTCGGCGTACTGTAAAACAGATACCTCGGCCATTCGATTCTTGCGCATTCCAGTTTGTTCAACGATGAAGACGGACGTTAGCCCTTGCTCTCTCGATCTGCCCCCCCCCCCCCCCACCTGGGGGGACTTATGAAGACGTATGGAATGCTTATTGAATACCGGGTCTCGTACACCGGGTCACGGGCAACCGTGACCTTGGTGTACGGAGACCGTATTCAAAAGAAAGGAAGATGGAGGAAGAGGAGACGTGTGCCAGCGGCGGCGCAGGGGGGGGTCAAAACCGGTGGCTAAACCGCCGGCGGCGACTCCTTCTGTTAGACCGCCGAACACCGCTCACCCGAGCAAGAAGACAAGAGCAGAAGAGGTTCCGGCCCCGGATGTTCAAGCTTCTCTGCAAACGGAAGAGCCGGAGACGGAGTTTGACACGGAAATCTGCGTCACACCGTACAACCGGCCACCTGCACCTACTCCTGCGAAAGCGCTTCCGGACTTGTCGCCGATTATACTGGCGACACCCGTTGAGGCGCAGGCCCGGAAGATGGCCGTTGTCAAGAGGAGGGCGACCGCTCCCCCGGGGGCCATACCAGCCAAGCCGAGCCGTCCCTCTCAACCGCCGGAGACACCCAAACAACCAGTGGAGCAGTGGTCACTGCAGGCCAGCCGTCTCCCCCAGCGTTACCAACAACTGGTTAAGAACAACATCCGGGATGAACGCCAACTCATCAGCAGACCCAAGGCCCTAGCGTACAATCCATTGCCAGCCAATCCAGACGAAGGGGAGTTCGCTGTACATCGACTCAAGATGCGGGAGGGACACAACGCAGTTTGCGTCACCATCTGCCGGAGCGGAATTTTCAGCCAAGGACTGCTACTCTCGGAGATGGACAACCCGACAATACATCGCGTTCTGAAAACCGTCGCGGGGACTCACTACCGTTCCATCACCGAGGCGTTAGCAGACTCCGACTACCGGCAGTTCCTCCCGCAGCTTGAGACCACCGGGTACATCGGATCTCCATAGACGCCAACCTTTGCTAGGACAGGTATCAACCTCCTTTATTGGGCTAGTTAGACTTTAAACGTTTTGGAAGCAGTTCAAAATTCTTTTGTTTATTTTTTTATAAGTAGTCTAACGCATTTTACTTTGGCGCCCGTTCAATTGCTCAAAATCACCTTAAAAACCTTTTGGCTGAGCAGTCTTAACTATTTTGGGTTAAATTTTAGAGTCCGGACATGTATTTGGATGCAGTTACTCTTTGTAGACTTAGGTAAAATACAGGCTTCACCGAGGAATCGAAATTCAGCCAATCAGAGCACGGCTCCCACTCGGTGTACTTCAAGTTTGCGAAGTGTCTGCTATTTGGTCCGCGCTCGCGTTGACCTTACTAAATGGCTTTTTTCCAAATTCCGCCCACCTCAAACTTACCACCCCCCCCCCCCCCCCTCCTGCTCCGGAGTTAGTCACTGGCGAAGTCAGAGGCTAAATCCGTGGTGGGCGTGCCTGAACCTTCGTGGATAGGGGCACGTTAATAGAGTTTCCAGTCCAGTCCAGATACCTCGGCCATCCCGCATTGTGACGTGGTGAAAACAATAGTCTCCCTCTGTCGGCCTCGTTGGTAATGGTTGGAAGGCCTCATGCTTAGGTTGCGTGAAGAGGAAGTTGACGTCCTCGATGTTAGTCTTGGAGAGCTGAGCGTGGCGTGCTGTCAGTTTGCCGGCCTTCAGTGACCAAGGCTCATCCCCGTCCATGTCCGGTTTCGGTGGTTGACTCGGAGGGCCTGGCTTGTCTGGTTGGCCACTCGGGGGAGTGGTTGCCTTCCGCTTCACCATGGCTATCTTTCGGGCCTGCGCCTCAACGGGTGCTGCCTGTATAGTCGGCGGCACAACCGGGGGCGCTGAAGTCCTGGCCTGTGGAGTGGGTCTAGTCAGACCTTTGGTCGAAGTCGGGACGTCCGGGGCTGGTGCCTCTTCCGATCCTGTCTTCTTCCGGGGAACGGCGGTGGGCGGCGCAACAGAAGGAGTCGCTGCCGGCGGTTTAGCCGCCGGTTTTGGCTCCCCCTGTGCCTTTCCTGTCGCACGTCTCCTCCTCCTCCATCTTCCAGTCTTCAGTGGTGCCGGGTCCCCGTACACCAAGGTCACGGAAGCCCGTGACCCGGTATACGTGACCCGGTATTCCAACAGCGCTCCGTAGGAGACCATAAGTCCCCCCAGGTGGGGGGGGGGGGGGGGGGGTAACGCGAGAGTACATTGACATACGTCCATCCTCATCGTGGTCAGTTTCGGAAATGCAAGAATCGACTGCAAGAATCGAATGTGGCCGTCATTATCTATTATCTTTGCAACCAGACATAATATAAATGCAAAGAAAGTGTCCAAACATAGGTTTTTAGACACAAGCAAAGCGCAATGCAATAACATTGTTAATTATATGATTTGAACACGGAAATCTCATAAATTAATATGGTGGCAATTACGGCGTTCAATATGTTCAATATGTTCAGTATGTTGGACAGACCATTCAAACATTAAGTTTGGTCACAGACATAACATCAAATATAATTTAAAAAAAGATAAAGCTCCTCGTGTGGCCCCTCACTTCAATTTACAACACCATGATTACAGTTGTGTTCTTTTACAGCAAGTTAACAGAGACCAAGCTAAGTTAGGTCTTGCAGAATCCATTCGGATACATAAACTGAATACTGTTCACCCCAATGGCCTCAATGAGTACAGCCCTACTGGCTTTGTATGTATGTATGTATGTATGTCCACAAATGACTGTCAGGTCAGATGTCGGTAATTAACGTGCTTATATCAATTTAATGTTCAAGCACGCTCGTTGCGAGCACGATTTCTGACTAGGGCCAGAAACTGTGCTCACAACGAGAGGGGTGGGGAGAGTGTTAGTAAAAAAAATAAAAACAAAAAACAAAACAAAAACGTTTATACAAATGATTAGATAAAAATACTAATTAATGGTTAAATAAACTTTATTTTCAAGGAAGTTAAAAAGTGTTTATACAAAGGGTTAAAAAGGGTTTCTACAAATGATTACGTAAAAAGTAGAATATTGACATACTGGCTTTAACAACTAAGACTTTTTATACTCCTTTGTTCTTTAATTTTATTGTCTTGTTACCTAGCTTTGTGTTTTTAACTTCCAAGCTGGCATTCTCTATTTTATACCTTACTGGTTATATGCCCAGCACTTTGTTTGTTTATTCTCCTGAGGATGTTGGTTTTTAGACTAACGAAACGTCGAATATTTTAAATATTTTTATGTAATTTAAAACTTTAAGATGGTTTCAGTGGAAACATACATTTTTATATATACTTTTTTAAAGGGACATTCCTGAGTTAGCTGCAATTTTTAAGATGTTATCGACTAACAGAGACTTTCTAACGACTGTAATTACATATCAAATATATTTTTCTGCCTAAAATATATATTAAATAAATATATATTAAACGTGTTTCTGATCGTTGTAATATTTGTATTAGGTTAAATTTCATTTTATTTCCTAAAATATTTTTTGTCGTACGTACGAAATTATTTGAGAAGACAAAATCCAGTTTGGGCTTCTAATTAATATTAAGATGACCAGAAACACATTGAATATACGGACACTGATATTCTAAACAAGAAAATATGTTTAATATTTAAGTTTAATCGTAGAAGTATTTTATTAGTCGGAAAAATATTACAATACAGCAAACTCAGGAATGTCCCTTTAATATGTTCAATACGAAGCACACTTTTTACTACCTTTTGGGGCGGGGTTTAGCTCAGTCGGTTGAGTGCTCGCTGGAGGTGCTTGCATCGCAGGATCGAACCACCTCGGTGGATCCATTCAGATGATTGTTTTTCTCTCGTTCCAACCAGTGCACCACAACTGGACAAGACAAGACAATAATTTTAATCTCATAAACTGCACCGAGTGCAGTATGGAGAAAATATAAACAAAATAAGTTAAAAAGTGTTTTCTGTTGTGGTAATGGACATAATATTTAAGTAATATTAACCCGGAAGACTGACCCTCTCAATGACAATTTGCAAATATTTACATAGTTTACACAAAAGTGATTTTTTAGTTGTAGAAAATAACTGGTAAAAAGTAATTGCACTTGCTCTGTTGGTATAGTAACTAGGTATATACTTATTTCGCTCAGTAGATAAAGACGTACATTTAAAAATATAGTGAAACTCATCACCAACATCAGTGTTGCACAAGTGACATATTCTATTTTCTCTTTCAATATTAAACCATCTACCGGTTTCAATAGGAAGTCTGACATTACCAGTTCTAAATTTACAAAGAATTCTAGCATTTTTTGTTAAGAGTTTCAACAAATAAGTTTCTAATTTAAATTCATGCTTGAACATTCTGTAGTTAATACCTTTTGATGAGTCAAATTTATCACTATTCCATTTTTGTAAGTACTGGTCATATAGTATTCGTTTAACTGCATGTTTTAACCACAAAACATCCACCTGTGTACATGAATATATATTACATAAACCACATTCATCTAATATACGTTTTATAAATGATAACCAAGTACATGGTATAGCATTAACGTTATGGTTATATGATCTATTAACAACATTTTCCCAGTATGTAATTATTCTAACTTTAACACTAATAGACAGTGGGTATCTACCTAATTCACCATAACTCATAAAGCTTGGTGTCGACTTATTAACGCATAATATATATTTGCAGAACTTGAGGTGTAATCGTTCAATGATATCTAAATTACTGAAGCCCCATATTTCACATCCATATAATAATATAGGTTTTACAATCCTGTCGAACAGGTCTAACTGACAATCGATTGATAAATTGAACTGTCTGCATTTTTGTACAGTAAACATAGACTTTGAGGCTCGATTGATTAGATCTTTCTTAGCATTTGTGAATGACCCAGATTTATTCAATACAAGCCCAAGGTATTTAACTTCAGTTACGATTTCTACGTTTTTATTATTATATGTAAATTGATTCGTTTTTGTTTTTGAGTTGCTTCTTGAAAAAAATCAAAATTTTAGTCTTGTTTCACAGTATACTTGAAAACAATCTAGTTGATGTTGTAAGTCATCTGCTGTTTCAGCTAGTAGTACAGTGTCATCAGCATATAGTAACACAAATAACTTAATATATACATTAAGATCTTTCTCAAGTGGATTTGTTACTAATTCGATACCTTTGCTATTTTTTGTAGCTAAAAATGTTTCTAAATCATTTAAATATAATGAAAATAAAAAAAGTGTCAAATTTTCTCCATGGAAAATATTCAGATTTACAGCCATTGTGTACAATTCTAGATTTGATAACGTCATACATATTAAATATTATTCTGAAACTTTTTCCATTAATATCGCAAAGGCCATGGTATGTGCTTTCCTGTCTGTGGGAACGTACATATAAAAGATCCCTTGCTGCATTAGGAAAAATGTTGCGGGTTTCCTCTTCTGACTACGTGTCAGAATTACCAAATGTTTGACATCCAATAGCCGAAAACTAATTAATCAATGTGTTGGTTGTAGTGGTGTCGTTAAACAAACCAAATTTAGCTCTCTTTTTTAACGACGTCTTTTTACTTTCAACTTGTTACCAATTTTATTCAGATCTGGGACTATTTTAAGCTATTTACTCCTGGCCTATTCTCCAGTGACTGGGACTAACTCTTAGTAGCACACAGTGGTTTTAATTCATGTTGACACGCCCACACGACATGTAAGCCAGGTTTCATAGAATCTTATGAATTAACGTTGCAGTACTCTTACATTAAGAGGGTGGGATTTAGCCCGGTGCTAAAGCGCTCGCTTGATGCGCGGTCGGTGGGCCAATTGGGCTATTTCTCGCTCCAGCCAGTGCTCCACGACTGGTATATCAAAGGCCGTGGTATGTGTTATCCTGTCTGTGGGATGGTGCATATAAAAGATCCCTTGCTGCTAATCGAAAAACCCATGAAGTGGCGACAGCGGGTTTCCTCTGTCAATATCTGTGTGATCCTTAACCATATGTCCTTCCTGTTACATTATGGCTGTTTATAGTTATCATGTTCATCATTTACATCAGTATTCAATAATGATGGTGCAGTATGGTTATCTTCATTGTTATCCACCCATGCATTTGGCGCTCATCGAGGTGTAAAACATTCAAAGTTTCTTTAACTCACATGACATGATCCCACAACCATCTTCTTTGCACCCCCGCATGGTACTATGTTGAGCAAGGTGTCAGGGACAATTAGTGTGATTATATCATCCCGTGATCTCTACCCCCATTCTCGAAATGGGCATGTGATCCATGCAGAACTAAGCACCAATGCCTATAGTCCCTAGTACCATGGTCAATACCGACACCTGGAGACGGGTTAGTATTTACTCAAAATATCATGGCTAAATATCATGTGTACTACCCCAACTTGGTGATGCACTGCAAAAATGGTCATGTCACTAATGCAGAACTAAGCGCCATGGCCTATAGTTTATAAACCAACGAAGTTATGATAAGCACCACAGCCAATACTGACACCTGGGAAAGGTTTGCCATTCACGTTGTGGTTAAATAAGCATGTATACCACACCAACGTTATGATACTTAAGCTAATGTACTTCAGAAATGGACATATCACTCATACAGAACTAAGCACCAAGGCTTATCGCCTAAAGCCCCCACTGAAATTGTGCGAAACACTACAGCCAATGTCGATACCTAGGCATGGTTGATTATTCACTCTCTGTAGCTAAATACCATTTATATCACATCAGTTTGACTGGATACTTGATGAAGGCGAGAATGATAACCATGCATGATGTACTGCACAACTGATTAATTCATAAGCTTCTATGAGAACTGGCTTAGAAGTGATATGGGCTTGTCGACATGAACTGAAACATCTTTGGGTTACTGCTTGCTTTTGAAATTCCTTGTAGGTCCCAGTCAGTGGAAAATGTGCCAGGAGTAATAGTGTTTTATCATACTCTTGAGCAACGTTTTTGAAACTTTCAACTTGTTACCAATGTGTTCCAAGTTTGGGCTATTAATGCTATTACCAGCATCCTGCTGGGTTGTTGGGGGTTGTGGTCGCTCCGTAATTATTGATCAATATACATAGGGGAATGGCTTTCATTCTTGACCGGCGATAAAATGGTAAGTGATGTGTTCATTAAAAACGTCAATTGATATGTATCACCTTAATTAAAGTCCGAACCAAATTGTTAACAACTACGATAAATTACTCCCCTACCTTTAATTATTGTTACATTTCTCCCAAATTTTGTCCAGACACAAGTTGTGAAAAAACCATTACCGTCACACAGATTCCACATATGAGACTGTAACGATGTCGCCTGTATCGACTTCGCTGAGATAACATAGGGCAAAATACATGCAGTTTTCTGCCGTCTGCAATTTTGCTTTTTTCATGGAATACTCTTCAAGAGGGGTGAAAGCCTCCAAAGTATGTGACAATTAATATAAAATCAATGATCTCTAGTGGTATCTTTAAACAAACAAATACTATTAAAAAATTTAATATGACGTCATCACGTTTGCTTTTATATCATAACGTGTTATGACGTTGTTCGATTAAGTCATATCCTTTCACCCTTCTTGAAGAATATTCCATAAAAAGTCAAAATGGTAGCCGGCACAAAATTACATGCTTTTTGCTCTATGCGATCTCAGCGAGGTCGATATAGCTGACATGGTTATCATCTAGTATGTGGAATCTGTGTCAATGTAATGGTTTATTCAAGATTTCTGTCTGGACAAAATGTGGGTAAAATCTAACGAAAAAATAAAAGTAGGAGAGCAATTTATCGTAGTTGTCAACATTTTGGTTCGGACTTTAAGTCATTTAGAGTTGGTCATCTTGGACCAGGAAACTATTTTCCGATCAGTCGCAGAGAGACAGATGCTATAAACAATTCCAGGTTCCATTTAAACATTGAAGAAGTAACATGCAAAATGTCAGAGCTAAGGTCTTTTGAAATAAACACCTATACAGTTTGTTTTCATATTTTGCGCCATTTGCAGATGAATACGATGCCGGAACGTATCAAGTAAGCTTCTTTTAAATTTACCGGCCTCGGTAGCGTCGTGGTTAGGCCATCGGTCTACAGGCTGGTAGGTACTGGATTCGGATCCCATTCGAGGCATGGAATTTTTAATCCAGATACCGACTCCAAACCCTGAGTGAGTGCTCTGCAAGGCTCCAATGGTAGGTGTACACCACTTGCACCGACCAGTGATCCATAACTGGTTCAACAAAGGCCATGGTTTGTGCTATCCTGCCTGTGGGAAGCGAAAATAAAAGATCCCTTGCTGCTAATCGGAAAGGGTAGCCCATGTAGTGGCGACGGCGGGTTTCCTCTCAAAATCTGTGTGGTCCTTAACCATATGTCTGACGCCATATAACCGTAAATAAAATGTGTTGAGTGCGTCGTTAACTAAAACATTTCTTTCTTTTAAATTTAGAATCAGCAGCAGCTAAAGAGTGGCCGAAATAGAACAAGAACAATACTTCTAATATGTATGTATTATTTCCATTTTAGTGAAAGAAAGGAAACCTTTCTCAGTGAAACTATACTTATAATACATTAACATATGTATATCTTGTGTCTACGTGTAGCTACATTTACGACAACTCAGACTGGTGTACCTTGTTATTCATCGCACTGTACAACTGATCTCCCGCTATGAGTCACACAACTGTCGCCGCATTATTTTGTACTGTGTGACCTCAAAGTGTTTAAAAACCTTTGATTCAGTTCAGTTTTAACTTTATTGAGTGTAATGTGACACCCGCTATGTCATGCGGTGACAACCCCGAAAGCCTTTGTGCCGCTTCAAACTTTGTTCAGTGCTATCGTTATGTCGGATGGTCTTTCAGTCTGAAAAGCTCACAATATTTGTTTTCTGGGAAGGATTTACGAAAACGGTTGTAACCCGACACAAAACTTTTCGTGCAAACATCTACACAGGAGGTTTGGGTTTCACGTTGCATGTCGGGACACGAGTTTTCGGTGTGTAGTCGACGTGTAGACTGGTATTCTGTTGTAAGGAGATCCTCGCGGGAAATGATGTGGCGTAACGTAATATCTTCATGCGTTATTCAACACAGCAGTGCATATGATTCACAAATTCCACGACACTGTTCATACCCGCGTGCGACCCCAAACTAATTAAAGTCGGTGTAATATAAGATGGACATTTGTGTGTCGATGGAAATCCATGAGTTTGTTTTATATATATTACCTGACACGAAGTCACCTCTGCGATATCATCTGCAGGCCATGTGCCGGGGTTGGTGTTGCATTTGGAATACTAATCACCAAATATCGAGTACTCCTGTTGCATAATTATTTACGCACTACATACAGTGTATTATTATATTAAAGGTATTGCAAAACTAGTTGTTTCTGCGTTCACCTCAAGCTCGCTCAAGCATCGATAAATTTGCGTTGAAATATAATCGATGATGACGAAACAGGATAGTTTCAAAATTTTAATCATTGACTTGCTGAGCTATATAATTACTAGTACAAGATTTCAAAAGCAACCGTTGTCAATGTTTTTGTTTGTGTGTTTTTTTGTGTGATCCTGTTTAATAAATGTTGCTTTGATTCTTCGTCAGAATTTTTCTTTCTTTCTATGGGTATTGTATGCTAATGACATTGTCATAACCATTAAATACTCCAATATTTACTTTGAGATTAGTGGTCGTTTGCTGCTTATATTATCGTATTTCATATAAGTGCCAATTTAAATTTCACAGACGACAGTTCTATCGCTAACATAATATGTCTAAAGCTACAACAAGCAATCGTTCAATCAACATTAAAATACAAATGCAAGGATATCTTATCCTTAAAATTAGTTTTCTAAAATGCCATTATGGGTACCCACTTTGGTAATTTCCGATGTAACAGGAAGCGTTATTGGATGCCTTAGTTCGGCATAAAAAAAATCGTCCAGGTAATGTTAGTGGTACCTCGCACGTTTCAGGCACAGCATACCTGGTATACCGTTACTACTTCAACTCAAAACTACATGAACGTACGGGCCGGATAAAACAATACCTTATGACAATAAATAATGTCATTCCTCATCAATGGCAAGCTTGGAAGGATGTTAGAGCTTTAATTACAAAGCGAAAACATTTGCCGTTTAAAAGTTTTGATTGGTTTAATGACACCACTTAGAATAGAGTAAAATTGATTTATTAATCATCGGTTATTGGATGTCAAACATTGACTAATTTTCAAATGTCGTTTAAGAGAGGAAACCCGCTACATTTTCCCGTTAGTAGCAAGGGATCTTTTATATGCATCATTCCAAAAACATGATATCACATACCACAGCCTTTTATATACCAGTCGTAGTGCACTGGCTGGAACGAGATATAGCCCAATGGGCCCACCGATGGGGATCGATCCCACACCGACCGCATATCGAGCGAGCGCCTTACCACTGGGCTACGTCCTGCCCACCACAGGAACAAATTAATAGGCAGAACATATAATAATGTTATTGTGTGCCCACCGATGGGGATCGATCCATTTGCCGTTCAATTATTTGACACTTTATATATATATATATCTATATCTATATCTAGGTGTGTGTGTCACACACACATGCACACACACAATGTACACACATATGCTCTACTTAAAGATCGGTGAACTTCGAACTTTGACCCCGAGATATGCCGTTTGGTATAATGTTACCTGCAGCAGGAAGTTTCATCTTTAGAAGTATTGGAATGCACCCCTTGGCAGCAGTTATCGCCTTGCCCTGATGCTGCACTGACCTAACCAGAGATGGAACCCGATACCGGTGAATGATGCACTGTGTTCTCTCTCGAGTGAACTATTAAAGTTCATTTGTCTTAAATGTAATGGGAGACTCGCGAGAGATCAGTTTTACCAGCCTTTGTGTCCTATGACAATTGTCAGTTTTCAGACTCAGGGAAATGGTTTTATTAAAACTCATCAGGTTCATGTGGTGAAACAATGGATCCGTACTTTAGGAGGTACACGCTACATCATAGTCCGAGACACCTACCGTCATCATACTCAACTGACTGCAGATGTATCGGACTAGCTACATCAAAAAAGTTAAAGTTTGTTTTGTTTAACGACACCACTGGAGCACATTGATTAATCAATCATCGGCTATTGGGTGTCAAACATTTGGTAATTCTGATTCGTAATCATCAGAGGAAACCTGCTGCATTTTTCTTAATGCAGCAAGGGATTTTTTTATGCATTTTCCCACAGGCAGGAAAGCACATCTCACAGCCAACTCAAGAACAGAAAGTTAAACAGTTAAAAGTTTGTTTTGTTTAACAACACCACTAGAACACATTGATTTTTTAATAATCATCGGCTATTGAATGTCAAACATTTAGGAACCGGCTACATTTTTCCATTAGTAGCAAGCGATCTTTTTTATGCACTACCCTCACAAACAGGATACCACATACCACGGTCTTTGATATAACAGTCGGGGTGCATTGACTAAAACGAGAAATAGCCCAATGGGCCCACCACCGACAGAGGTTGATTCTAAACCGACCGCGCCTCAGGCGAAAGCTTTACCACGGGGTTACATCCCGCCCCCTCCATAAAACTTTATTATGCCCAAGCTGTTCTTCCACGGCAAATAAAGAACATAAAACTATATATTTGTTGTGACGAGGCGGTGAAACCTTGTTTACAGAAGCTCAACAAATAGTCAATAACAAAGGTGCAATACAAAACAGTATACGAAATACAACATACAACATACAGCACATCATCATTATTATTATACTCCAACACCTTTAAGGTTATATAAATTTATATGTAATTTACTTTAATTTTATAATGTACTGATTTTCCTTGGGGGATTATACATCAAACATTAAAATCTAGGGTCCTGCGTTTATCTTTACGGTTGAATGATACCTGTTTACTCATCAAAACCTGACGTCCAACAATGATCTTTATGGTTGAATATTGCATGATTATACAACGTTTTAAAATTAACTCTCTGGATGGTGGATGAATATCGCACGTCAAAATGTAACGTCTGCCAATCACTCTACGGCTGAATGTTGCGTGATTATACAAAGAGAAGAAAAGCAACATCCACAGTGTCATAGTAATTTCATGATTACACGGCCAAATCTGACGCGATAACTTTCCACGTCTGAGTAATGCATAATGCTACATGTAATACGAGAAAATACGTAAGAACATTTCTACTTCACTACCTTTAAAGTATCCAATGTCTGTCCTGTTTACTAACTACAATGAATGAAATGATGAATGAACGATTAAATGTTTAATGACACCTCAGGTAAAAACTACACATCGGCTATTTGGTGTCAAACAAAGGTAAGTACTAACTACAACTACATGTATGTGTCGTGGTTGCCATTCCCAATGTACGATGTTGCAATAATACTGTGGTTGCCATTACAAGTGTACACCACGCATGTTGCAACAATATGTTGGTTGCCATTCCCAGTATATACGACACATGTTATAATAAAGAGTTTTTTGCTATCCCAAGTGTACACCATGCATGTTGCAATAATATGGTGGTTTCCATTCCCAATGTTCACCATAAGTTGCAATAACATGGTGGTTTCCGTTCCCAATGTACACCATACGTTGCAATAATATGGTGGTTTCCATTCCCAATGTTCACCATACGTTGCAATAATATGGTGGTTTCCGTTCCCAATGTACACCATACGTTGCAATAATATGGTGGTTTCCATTCCCAATGTTCACCACGCATGTTGCAATAATATGTATATGATGGTTGCCATGTGCAGTAATATTAATATGGTGATTGCCATGTTGCAATAATATTAATATGGTGGTTACCGTTTGCAATGCACACAGGATTGTTCACGTCAAGAATGTCTGCGCTCTATAGAAATCGCTTAATACTTGTCAAATATTACTTTTACAAGTTGCGTATAAACGTGTTCTTGACATGGTATTTCCACAATAAAATGTGAAATGTGTATGTTTATGCGATAATTCAGTCCTAGAATACTAGTGTGCCAATGATCTCACGAGAGCGAACTAAGTGAGGAATCATGTCTTGGTGAGAATACCATACGTTATTTACTGTTATCGATATAAAAAAAATACGACTGGCTGCGCCTAGGTCACCCGGTCGCCACAGCCATACCATCCAGTGAAATAAGCAAGCTCAATATTGATTGTCCGTGACGTACAAGTTAACCAGAAACTTATTGCTATGCGACGCAGAAGTCAACAGTTACTGTAAGCGTCGTAAATAAGTTTCAGTTGAAAAAGACGTTTAAATTGATTTTAAACCTGATTTTTTTTTTAGAATATGTAAAAATTAGAAAAGTACATCCATGTCTATTGCCTACAATTTATCTTACAACTCGTTGTTTATAAAGGTAAGAAACTCGCCTTCACTCATTTGGTGTTTGTAAGATATTTTATATATATATATATATATATATATATATATATATATATATATATATATATATATATATATATATATATATATATATATACTGTAAATCATGAAATTAATGCGAGCAAGTAATTAATGCGAAAAATGCGGCGAACACATCGACGCAATAATAACTTGACGCATTTTGTTTAGTCTCATTCCCAATACAAAACATGTGCAGGATTTTACTATAATACTTCTAAATAAAATAAAACTTTTATAATATAAAGATGAAACAAAACACAAAAACTATTTTTGTTAAATGTCGTTTTGTGAATACTTCAAGAATCTTTCTTTCGTTTCGATGTTGCCATTCTATTTTCACTTTCCTGGAATATCATAGCGGTTATATAATACAGTGATGTTCCAAATGTTTTGTTTTTAAAAAGTTCATTTTGCGATGTGAGTATTTTTCAAATTTTCTTACACTTCTGGATTACTGTATACATTTAAACTGTTTTGAACATTTGTAAAATTATCATCAACAAATTTTATTACTAAATATATTCCTTTAAAAATGAAACAGTAGAAAATTATATAACCGCAACCAACAATCCGTGCATATTTCTTCAAACCATTTGGCTCGACTCTATACATGGCATTTTAAGTTAGACTGGTCGCAAGTTGTCACTGTTGCAATATATCGCATTTGTTAACGTCTATTCCTGTGCTGCGCATCAAGTGTATAAAATCAGTCTAAAACATTTGTTAGAATAATACGTCTGCGTTCGCGTGAAATATTGTGCCCTGCAATAGCGACCCGTTTACCTTTTATTCCTACTGGTGGATTAATTATATAGACAATTATATATATATATATATATATATATATATATATATATATATATATATATATATATATATGATTAGTGCTGTTCCATATATTTCACATGTTGTATGTATTTAAAAAGTGCAAATCTATTACATAAACAAATAGAAAATACGACATGAATGGCCGTTCAATTATGATACCATATATATATATATACATGTATGTATATATATATATACATGTATGTATATATATATATACATGTATGTATATATATATATACATGTATGTATATATATATATATATGTATGTATATATATATATATGTATATATATATATATATGTATATATATATATATATATATATATATATATATATATATATATATATATATATATATATATATATATATATATATATATATATATATATATATATATATATATATATATATATATATATATATATATATATATATATATATATATATATATATATATATACGTATATATCAATACACGAACACGTACAAGTAAGGAGTCGCTATATCCAGTACATATTAATTGCTAAGAGCATTTCAAAACTAAATAAATACGGTATTTTTTTTATCGGCCGGCTTACATGGAACCGTCAATATATATTAAATTAAAAGACACATGTTTCTATAATATTTGAAAGCTTGATATTTGACGACTGAATAATCCCATTTGTTTCCATAGACAACAATGGTGTCGCCCACGGTTCCCTTTGTATGGGCGAATTTAATTCTAGTCTGTCGCTAATGCGCACTAGCTCTAATGAAAAGGTCAGCGTCGTTCGTGATGGGGTGCTGGAATTCGACTCCTGCTAAATCTAACTGGTCTTGAACGGTGGTGCCGCGGATCTTGGCGGGGGACGCCAGTCGATTGTAGGTCAAACTGGATCGCTTTCACCCGTATTTGATGATGGCCGTCTGTGTTTTATACTGGTGACTGGCGAGAGATTTGAGTCTGTCAAAGTATTGGTTTAACCCTATTGTTTTCCGGGAATACTGTGACCTCATAAATGTCTACTTTCCGTTATTGGTCTTTGATCTGCTGTGCAGCAGTTTCAATGCAGCTCCTGCAGTCTCTGTCTGTATCGTATTAATACTGTCGTGACACAAATACCAAGCTCAATGACGTAGGTGGACTTAAATGTTGGGATACGGTGGGTTTGATGTGAAGGGAGTAGGAAGCGTCAGCAGAAGAGTGTAAATAGCGGTGTTATTACTAGCTGTACTATTACTCTAGACCTGATTATATATATATATATATATATATATATATATATATATATATATATATATATAAATATATGTTTTTTTTAAAAATGTTTTTTTTATTATTACTTTTTTTTTTTTTCTTCTTTTTTGGTGGGGTGTGTGTGTGGGGTGTGTGTGAGGAGGGATCTAGCGATATTTGGGATGTCTCGCTTCCACCCACACCTATGTTTTCCAATATCCGTTTTAAAACTAAATAAGAACATAAGCAATATTGCGCAAGGGTAGGATCAAAATGCAGATGGGCCAGACTGGCAGAAGACAAAACTCGATGTTACTTCCAGCTCATTTCCTACAAACTTGGAAATGTCCACCTATTCGAATTTGTCAACATTTTCGCTTTAATACGAGTTTCAATATTTTAATGATGCTGCACATATAATGAACAACAAACCAAACAAGCAAATAGTTATTTAGTTTTCTTTAATTTATTAAAAATATTCTGTTTTAAGCGCAATAGTTTTTGTGTCTATTAAAATTATTAAAGGGACACGCCCTAGTTACGGCTAGTTGTTAACCATTACGGCGTTGTTTTTCGCTATTAAACCCATTTTTTCACAAATAAAATTGCACTTTACTTACATTTTATTATTTAGAATACACATTTCCATTCACCTGAAGTGCTTTTTGGTAATCCTGGTAATCCTGATGTTTGTAAAACCACGAAATGCATTTTTTATATTTCTTAAAATGCCGCGCACACTCGAGAAAAAATCTATTTTTAGAGGGAATCTTCCTGTGTAAACGTCACAGACGTTGGTATACCACGTGACCGTTATCATTTTGGTTCGGTTTGTTTTCTCGTGCACGGTTCGCGCAATCAACATCCGATTTGTTGTCGTTTGCTTGTTGTTCATTTGTGAGATATTTCTTCACAGTTCGTGAACATTTTCAGTAACAATAAAATTCAGACAAGTAAGTGTCTCAGTACAAAACGTTACAAACCCTTAAAACCAATAATTTTGCTAAGTCTTACGATATCTGGAGAGGGATACAACCAGGACAGAACAGTTGGAACATGTCCAGGAGAGGTGAAAGGAACGCACCCCAAGTCTGTGAAATTTGTCGTGACGTAGGCATTGTTGTGCTTCGAGCGACATCTACCGGTGACATCAGAATACTAACTTTCAAAATTATTTCAAGCAATTGGGACATGGGGATTCCCATGGTATTTATTGATATAAAACCTGCTTTTTCACTCCATTTGATAAAAACGTGATCTAAGTGTGTTACAGGTTTGGAGATTAACCAAATTATAATTTATTTTCGCTGGATGGAACTAGGGTGTGCGGCTTTAAAGGGACTGTCCTGAGTTTCCTGCATTGTAAGATGTTTCTGACTAATAAAATCTTTTAACGTCTAAAAATACGCATTAAATATATTTTCTTGTTTAGAATATCAGTGTCTGTATATTCAATGTGTTTCTGGTCTTAATATTTGTAAGAAGCCCAAACAGGAATTTGTCTTCAAATAATTTCGTACGTACAAAAAAAAAAATCCAGTTAGGAATTTTTTTTAATTTAACCTAGTACAAATACTAGAACGATCAGAAACACGTTTAATATTTTATGCAGACAAATATATTTGATATGTAATTACAGTCGTTAAAAAGTCTCTGTTAGTCGATAACATCTTAAAAATTGCAGCAAACTCAGGACTGTCCCTTTAATATCTTGTGAATATTAAATTTTTAGGCCCATTTTGACAGTATATTTACCGACTTACTTTTATCACAAAACAAATATATAAATTAAATTCAAGTTTCTTTTCTTGTTCATTATGTATTATCAGATTGGACTAATTAACACACTATTTACCTATATGTCCGTTCGTCAGTCCGTGTGTCTGTTTTGACTATTACAAATAGCATTATACAGTGTATTAAAGTTTAATACCATGAAGACGCCAACACACTGACATTCAATTTATATATGGTTTCCCGTTTTATGTGTGCTTCAATATTGATTTCTGTCGCAAAGATTAATTGAGGTTTATAACTGAAATGCCTTGCATTTACTACTAATAAATAGATTCAGATTAGCAATGTCAATAAAATCCATCACAACATATTATGGAGTAATGCATTGGTAGATATATTTACTTGATAGCATTAAGCACCGAATAAAAGGAAAGAAATTTGTTTAACAAAAGTCTATCACATTGTTTTAATCGTCCTTGTTTTAATAAATGATAAATGTGGTTACTACAACACATACAGGCCCGAAGGAAGGGGGGTGGGGCGTGGGCGTGGGGCACGTACACACCCCCACCCCATTTGAAAGCCATGAGATAAAATTGGACATAAGCACGAAAATAAGTTGAAATGAAATAAAGGCAACTCGCATAATTATGGTGGAAAAACAGTTGATCTCTGCATCTATGACTTAATGTCATGCCAGGGGCGGGACGTAGCCCAGTGATAAAGCGCCCGCTCGATGCGCGGTCGGTCTGGGATCGATCCCCGTCGGTGGGCTCATTGGACTATTTCTCGTTCCAGCCAGTGCACCACGACTGGTATATCAAAGGCCGTGGTATGCACTACCCTGTCTGTGGGGTGGTGCATATAAAAGATACCTTGCTGCTAATCAAAAACAGTAGCCCATGAAATGGCGACAGCGGGTTTCCTCTCTCAATATCTGCGTGATCCTTAACCATATGTCTGACGCCACATAACTGTAAATAAAATGTGTTGATTGCGTCGTTAAATACAATACTTCCTTCCTTCTAATGTCATAGGCAGGACGTAGCCCAGTGGTAAAGCGTCCGCTTGATGCGCGGTCGGTCTAGGATCGATCCCCGTCGGTGGACCTATTTGGCTATTTCTCGTTCCAGCCAGTGCTCCACAACTGGTGTAACAAAGGCCGTGGTATGTACTATCCTGTCTATGGGATGGTCAATATAAAAGATCCCTTGCTGCTAATCGAAAAGAGTAAACCATGAAGTGGCGACAGCGGGTTTCCTCTCTCAATATCTGCGTGATCCTTAACCATATGTCTGACGCCATAAAACCGTAAATAAAATGTGTTGAGTGCGTCGTTAAATAAAACATTTCCTTCTAACGCCATGCCATGAAGTGAGTTGTCGTGTTACAGAGGTTTAATAAGAGTTGCTTCCCTTTTCGCAAACCTCGAAGTAAAGAGTGGTAAATTTCAAACTTTAGGTGGTGGACCGTAAACTTGTAATGTTAATTTTTAAAAATAAAATTTAATAGTAAAATGATGTAACATGGTCTATTCCTTCTAAGCCAGAAAGTAAAAAAAAAAATTCTGGTCTAATTACTAATTAGTCTAATGCGTTTATGCTCGACTGTAAAACAAATAGTGGGGAGACCCCTATTTAGCGACATCCCAGTAGTGCATTTTAACAATTCCACAGCTATTGGTCGTCTAACATCCGTCACGAACGAAGCCATATCAGCCGTTGGGTGTCAATCAGTTGTAATTTTTAAACAGGATGAGTTATTTTTCCTGTCTTTTAACTTTTAACATCGTGTTTAATCTTTTAGAAATTGGATGACTACTACATATACACCGCTTTCGTGGACCGCTAGCGCCGGAGAAGAAAACAGTATTTGTGATCACATGAAATTGTTATCGCAATATAATTATTATAATTGTATTAAATACGTGGACATATAACGTATTGATGTAGCGTTAAATGTTTTACCACCACCAAAGTTCTATTGGTATAGATCTACAGGGCCGTACCCACCAGATGGTGGGGGTGGGGGTGGGGCGTGGTAGTTCGTGTTAGTTCTGCCGTCGTATCAGTTTGATGGCAGATGGATCGGACTGGCGTGGGTGGGGGTCAAGGGAAAGTTATGAGACAAATACAAAAAGCTGCCCTTCTTGATTAAAATGTAATTTTTTGTTTATCGTCAGAAGATCCTCTCAATCTATTAAAGGGACACTCATGAGTTTGCTGCATTAACAGAGACTTTTTAACGATTGTAATTACGTGTTTCTGATCGTTCTAATATTTGTAGTAGGTTAAATTTTATTTTATTTCCAAAAATATATTTTTTCGTGCGTACGAAATTATTTGAAGACAAAATCCAGTTTGGGCTTCTTACAAATATTAACACGACCCAGAAACACATTGAATATACAGATACTGATATCCTAAACAAGAAAATATATTTAATATGTAAGTTTAATCTTAGAAATATTTTATTAGTCGGAAACATCTTACAATGCAGCAAACTCAGGAATGTCCCTTTAATGTGCCATCATTCCTTTTTTTGTTACCCCCCCCCCCCCCAAAAAAAAAAAAAAAAAAAAGAAAAGAAGATGATCTGGGATTATTATTACTTAATGATTCTTATTATTATTTGGGGTAACAGTAATATAATGTAGATGGGTGACTTTGTACACAGACAAAATTAATTGCTAAGACCTGACCTTGCCTCGACCTGCACCTGCCCCCACCCCCACCCCCATTTTATGGATATAGTCTAAGCACGGTCCTGCTATTGGTGACGTTAAATCTTTAATTACAGAGGGGTCTTCATGACCTTGTCGTTCAGTGTACTTCCATCACGCAATGAATAACCTTTCAAAAAAAAAAAAAAGAAGAAGAAGAAGAAGAAGAAAAAAAAAAGCCCAGAAGAGTTCCTGCGGTAACAGTCGTGCCCGCGCGCGCGCGTCTCCGCCGACTGGGACAGGGTGAAGGGATCTGAGCGGTGACAATGGCCCCGTGTCGGCTGCTCGACAGATAGCGGGGTGTGTTCTGCAGAAGGGTCGGATTACGCCACTCTGGAAGTGTAATTCGCTACCACAAAGCGCCAGAATTGCCGACACATGCTCCGCATGTTATTAGTATCAATATGGAAGATCGGGTTGCAGACGGCTCGGCTTACAAGTCAATACGCTGCGAGTTGAACCAGTATCGTATACCGAAGCCCTACCAAATCGACTAGACAGTCGGAGCAACAGCAGTAGCTCTCGTTCACCAGCTTCCATTTGGGATTTTGTGTTTTCCCCCTGACTTCTTCTTCTTCACCATGGAGAGTGAAAAAGAAAATAACAACAACAACAACAACAACAACAACAACAGCCCTGATACCAACACTTCGGACTCGGAATCTTTGCGAGTTCCCAAAATTAAGCAGGAGCCTGATGATGAATTTAAGGTAAGGTTGATGATTTTTTTTCTCTCTTTCTTTTTAACTCTGTTAAAGAGTTCTTCTTTGATCGTCTGCTGGGTTTGGGGTTTTTTTTTTACAAAATTTGTATCGTGTGTTTTGTGTTTACTAGTGTTCAACAGAAAACATATCCCCCCTACATATACTGTTTGCTAATTAGTTAAAGTGTTTATGGAATGGTCGGAATCTTTCGCTAACTGTCTTATTAACTAAAAGTTACCTGGATAGTTTAGCAGGACGTATATCACGGCGTAATTGGTATGTTCCGTTTGGCCTTTGGTTCTATGGATACGGCATGCCAATCTCTGTTTTATATAGGCCATTTTCTAAATATAATTCATCCTCACTTTTCGCGAGTTGGTGTGTAGGTTTATACTTGTGTGAGTTTTGTTTCTGTAAAGCATATCTACACTGTTGGGGACCAGTCTTTCACTGCAGTTCTGCAGCAGTGGATTGCGGAACAACGTTGTTGGACGCATCGGAAATAAAGTTGTCGGTGCCGTCTATTAAATGATACAGGGTTATCTTAGGCCAACCTAAGTTAATAAATGTTTCTTTTTATAGTGGTGCGTCTATTCGTCATTGTATTTAGCTCAGGTGGTAGAGAATGGAGCTCACATGATATGGTAACTGTTTGGAAGACTTGCAATTAATGTATACTACATTGAATGCTGCGAATTAATCTTCAAAAGTTTCCCTCTTTGCAACTAAGAACGTGTGCATGTTTTTATGCAATGGTACGTGCGCATGCATGCGTGTGTGTGTCTGTCTCTGTGTGGGCGTGTGTCTGTTTGATTGTCTGTCTGTTTGACTGTCGTTCTGTCAGACTCAGTCTGTATATCTCTCTCCCTCTCCCCTCTCTCTCTGTGTATGTGTGTGTGTGTCTCGCTCTGTGTGTGTGTGTGTGTGTGTGTATATGTGTGTGACTGACGTGTGTGTGTGTGACGTGTGTGTGTGTGACTGACTTGTGTATGTGTCTAGCTCTGTGTGTGTGTCTCGCTCTGTGTATATCTGTGTGTGTGTGTGTGTGTGACTGACGTGTGTGTGTGTGTGTCTCGCTCTGTGTGTGTGTGTGTCTCGCTCTGTGTGTGACTGACGTGTGTGTGTGTGTGCGTGTGTGATTGACGTGCGTGTGTGTAACTGACGTGTGTGTGTAGTGTGTGCATGTGTGTGTGTGTGTGTGTGTGACTGACGTATGTGTGTGACTGACGTGTGTGTATGTGTGTGTGTGACTGGCGTGTGTGTGTGTATGTGTGTGTGTGTGGCTGACGTGTGTGTGTGCGTGTGACTGACGTGTGTGTGTGTGTGTGTGTGACTGACGTGTGTGTGTGTCGTGTGTGTGTGTGTGTGTGTGTTTGCTTGCCTGTGGTGTTTTGATGAGACAAATCATTAAAATTAACTGTGCTGCTTTTCGGTGTCTTTGCTTCCATGTAAACTTAGCTGAACGGAGTTGTTCTTACGATTATGTAATTCTGGATTTATTTATGGTATTTAGGTTGAATCAAAACAGACTGTTACAATCACGCTGAATAATGTTCTAGTAGCAAATAGGTTTTATAAATCATAACTGTGCTATGGAAGGTTAAGCCTATAACATAGTTATGTATTTGCTTTCATTGGCTTTTCTGGTCTTCTTTTTTCTTCTTCTTTCATGTGTCTTTCCTCATCTTTTCTTTCCGTTTTTGATGTATATTTCTGAATAATGCAAATACTGATTTGTATACCAGACATTTACAGGCGTCTTGATACAAATACATCATTTCTGGTATATTTTTAATACCTTCTTTAAATAATAACCAACAACAACAACATCATCATCATCAGCAAAAGCTAACTTATTCTAAAGCAGTATCATTTACAGGAATATCATAACAATATAAAAAATACTCATCTTCTGGTAATAGAAATGTTTAGAAAAACAAAACGAAAACAAACAAAATAAACAAGGAAAAACTGAACAAAAACAACAACCACTACCACCCCCACCCCCCACCCCCACACACATATACCACCAGATGAATACGCTCCTCTAACCAAACACTGTACTAGTAAAGTACATACATGTTTTTCAAGTATTTCAAGTTTTTTTTTTAATTCTCCTCTCCCATCCCGTCTTTCTTTATTTCACTCGGCTCCTGTTGTTCGTCCCGGTTTTGTCACGTATCTGTGTGTTCGTGCTGGTGGGAATCTTTATTCACGTAGTAGATATATGTATAAAACAGAGCATGTGTATCCCGACATAGCTACAGCAGATGTACGGATGATGAGGCGTTCGGTTACACACGAACATGATATTTAAGCCTGAATATAACGGAATATCGTATTAGCCGCTCCAGTTCGCATCGATCTACTGATAATTGGTACTGCTGCACCACACGTGTAATTGGCATGGCAAAGAACTAGAAATTATAAGAAATGTTTCTATAATAACCACACCTCAGCACATTGTTTAATCATCGGCTGTTAAGGTGGTCTAATACAGTGATTATTAATTCCAATTTAAAGGATTTGGGGTGGGTGGGGGTGGGGTGGTGGATCGTGCAGTACGTGTCCACAGACAGTATATATTATATAACATATCTGTGATATAGCTGCTTAATGTGTGGTAATAATCTGATGGGTCAGTGCAGAGGCTCGATTCGGTCTGTCTCCTCTCTTTATGTCTCTCTGTCTGTCTGTCTGTCTGTCTCTCTCTCTCGCTCTCTCTCTCTCTCTCTCTCTCTCTCTCTCTCTCTCTCTCTCTCTCTCTCTCCCCCCCCCCCCACACACACACACACGTAGGACGTATATTCACACATATATAAAAAACATAATGTATACACACACACGCACATTTAGACGTCCACACATACACACACACGCACACGAACACACATATAAACGCACACACATTCAGACGTCCACACACACACACTCATACACACACACACAAACACACACACACACACACATTCAGACATCCACACTCACACGCACACACATACATCCAAAAGTATATACATTCAAACGCACACTCACGCACACACACACACACACACACACACACAATAAACAGGCATAAATACTGATCCTGCATTTAATATTTAAAACTTCAGACTTTTTAAACTGAATATATGTATTCGGACTGAAGTGCTTCACCCGATCACCCTACCTGATGAGATCATGACAGGAAGATCCGGACACTCCGCATTTACTCAAGGAGTAAACTGAAACAGTGAAACCTGAACCGAACACAGCCACTTGATCCCACAGCTGAGTATCCGATACCAGGCTAGAGTGTGCAATGTGATCTTAAGTTAAGTATAGGTTGCATGAATTGTTAATAAAACACATTGACAAACTCTTACACACCGCAGACGTTTTCCCGCACGACCTCATAATGCTATAACACGCCTTCAGAGCGTTGGTATGGGAAAAAGTGGAATTTGCACGTAGACAGTGAAGGGGTAGACGGTGAAGAGGGTATTGAAGAATGACTTGTCACGAGAATAAAGTATGACAGGACCAAGGGCGGATTCAGTGGGGCCCGGGCCATGACCTGACTAAAATATTAGAACTCAGCTATACGAGTTATGATAGCTTTTTGGTACTCTGAAGTTTGCCGCGAAACCGGCCTCGGTGGTGTCGTGGTTAAGCCATCGGACATAAGGCTAGTAGGTATTGGGTTCGCAGCCCGGTACCGGCTCCCACCCAGAGCGAGTTTTAACGACTCAGTGGGTAGGTGTAACACCACTACACCTGCTTCTCTCACTAACAACTAACCCACTGTCCTAGACAGACATCTAAGACAGCTGAGGTGTGTGCCCAGGACAGCGTGCTTAAACCTTAATTGAATATAAGCACGAAAATAAGTTGAAATGAAATGGAATGTCGCGAATGTGTGCCGGTGGCGCTATAGAGGGATTGACCCTCCAATAAATCTACCCCTAATGATGATGTGTTCCAATGCTTAAATATAAACACATATTAGGAGTGTGTGATTTAATAATACTTACAGAAATAATTTATTCTGATGAGCTTAAAAGGAACAGTATATACATATTAAATATAGAGAAGCAAATTTAGTAAAATAATACGGCGTGTATCCATACATACAGAGTTTTGCAGTGCTGTATACGTCTGTGTTCAACATTAACATTAAACATGCGTTGTTTCTGATATCGTTTCCATTTAATTTCTCTAATTGGTTACTAACTTTCCTCAAATTAAACTACACTAACTTTGCTTTCATATCCCATAAACAGGATGTTTCCATTATGTGTTTACAAGTCATTAAAATAAAGTTAAAATAAAAAAAATATTTATAAATAGTATTAAATACACCGAATGACCGACCATCCATACCGTTTCATATATATATATATATATGTTTTTTTCATTATGATTATTTGTTTAATGTTACTTGATCTCTAATAACTTGTTATGCAGTTTAATAGCTTTCGTGGGATAATTTGGGATTATAATTTTCTACCTGATCACTACGTCCCTATGAGAGATTGATTTAATCCGATTTCAGGTTCATAGAGTTCTGACTTCTCGCACATGAAACTGGATTTTTTAATTGGAAGATTTAGTCGAAAAAGCCTTTTATTTAAAGTTTATTGTGGACAGAATGTTGCAGATATTAAATTAGTTTAATATGTCGCGGAAATGTTAGACTTATCAGTGTTGTTTGTATGTCTGTTTCGCACTAGATCACTTTTCAAGTAGGGATTTAAAAGTATAATTTGTAATTTTATATGCATTGCCTTTTGACGTTCTTCTTCGCCATCTTCTATACAAGCATATATTATTATACTGAACAGGGAAAAAATAAACAAATATTAATTAAGTTTTCTTTAATTCATTTTAAATTATTCATTTGAAATACCTTTATTTATTTTTTTTGTATTAAAATGATTAATGACTAGTGAACATTCTAGGCCCATTTCAACTGTCTAATTACCGAATTAATTGTATCATGGAAAAAAAATTTAATCAAAATAATCGCGTTTATTTTGCTGTCCAGTATATTTGAGTGGCGTATTCACCGAGACTCCCATCTCGTTTGGAACAAGGGATTTCTGTTAAAAAAAACAGGTCACATTAACTTTATAATATACAGTTTCACTCTATATCAGTGTTCTTTCGGTCGGCGCCTTTGAATCGATCCTGCTTTAGGTTGCTTGTCGATATTCCGAACCCGATATCGCCGGTTACAGCAAACACAGGCTCACCACGCCTGCAACTCGATCCCAGCGTACATGCATCTGGGTAGTAACCCGTAAAGTGTTAACTGGTGCACCACTGTTATAATAGGAGACGAATGGAATGTTTGTTTAACGACACCTCGGTGGCGTGTAAGTAGCTGGCTGGCTGCATGTAATGCTAGGTTCAGACTATCAACCGTCACGACGGAGTTGGCCAACTCAACGGTTTGCCTTATGATTTCCCCCAACTCCCGGCTTACGACCTAACTAGTGAGCTCAGATTAACAACTAATCTCTCGTAAGAGTTGTACATAGAATCGAGTTGTAAGAGTGCTCAGATTAGCAAATGGCCAGTTGTAGAAGTCGTGAGAACGGAAAGTTGGTCAACTTTGTCGTGACAGTTAGTAGACTGATACTAGCATAACACATTATAAAAAAAAAATTGTTTTTATTTAACGACGCCACTAGAGCACATTGATTTTTTTATCTTATTATCGGCTACTGGACGTCAAACATGGTCATTCTGACACTGGGTCTTTTAGAGGAAACCCGCTGTCGCCACATAGGCTACTCTTTTACGACAGGCAGCAAGGGGTCTTTTATTTGCGCTTCCCACAGGCAGGATAGCACAAACCATGGCCTTTATGGATCACTGGTCGGTGCAAGTGGAGAACTCACTCAGGGTTTGGGGTCGGTATCTGGATTAAAAATCCCATGCCTCGACTGGGATCCGAACCCAGTACCTACCAGCCTGTAGACCGATAGCCTAACCACGACGCCACCGAGGACGGTAACACATTATAATACTCGAGACACACTTTTGTAGAAAGAAAGAAATATGTGTTTAACGACACCTCGGAACAGTTTAAACTGCGGCTATATAATGTCTAACATGCCTGGAAGGAAGGAAGGAAATGTTTTATTTAACGACACACTCAACACATTTTAATTACGGTTACATGGCGTCGGACATATGGTTAAGGACCACACAGATACAGAGAGAGGAAACCCGCTTTCGCCACTTCATGGGCTACTCTTTTCTATTAGCAGCAAGGGGTCTTTTATATGCACCATCCCACAGACAGGATAACACATACCACGGCCTTTAATATATCAGTCGTGGTGCACTGCACGAGAAATAGCCCAATGTGCCCATTGACCGACCGCGCATCAAGCGAACGCTTTACCACTGGGCTACGTCCCGCCTCTTAACATGGTTACATTGACATCTGGTTCAGAATATAACTATACAACATTAATAGTAAACAGTAAAATCTAAACGACAAAATCGTTATCCACGATCAAGACTGTTATATATCTCTGCACAATTTAATACAGAGTCAAATGGCAATTTGACAAATTAGTGATTCCATAAATCTCAATATAGTGCCTCGTCTATAGGAGGACAGCCACTCCAGAGGAGATCCTTTACTGGAGATTGCATCCTGCCTACGTCGCTCAAAGAGGACTGCCACTCCCAGACTAGTTTAATAAATCTAAACTGGCACAGGACAGAGCTCGTTGGAATAAATATAGCAACTGCTATATACACCTAAAACACGAACTGCCATAGAGTAAAACATCATGTTATATCCCCTACCCACATATCGCTTACCCTACATTCCCTGTCTTTCCAGTATTTGCACTTTCTGCTTTTTGGCCGATATATTAAAGGCTGTGATATGTGTGTGGGAAAAACTGCCTGCGGAACAAAAACGGCAGCATGTGATAGCAGCGATTTCACGAACATCGTAAGTTTATGATTTCATAAACATCTTAAGTTTAAGTTTGCGATTGCAAAACCGTTTAAGTTTACCGGTTTTTTTCCTTAGCTGTCATACGTTTACACGTGTTTGGCATCTATTTCACGCAAAAACTTATATCATTGTGGAAGATGGAGCATTGTAAGGACAAAAGAAAATGGAATATGTATACTTCATACTGTATCATTTGTACTGTTAATACTAATAATAATTGTGGCTTAGTCTTAGATGTACGTTTACATACAAACTTAGGTTTACGATGTTTTCTGAAATTCATAATTGGACTCTGAACCAGTTTAATAATTCGCACTTTTAACAATGTGCTGGTGAGTTGTTAAAGGGACATACCCTAGTTTTTAAACACTAACGCATATTTTTGTCTATTATAACCATTTTTGGTAACTGAAATCATACTTTACTTAGATTTTATTGTTTAGATTATTAATTTCCGTACATTCGAAGTGTTTCTGGTCATCCTGGTGATTTAAATATCACAAAATGCATTTCTCGTATTTTTAAAAACGCACGTGCGTCTGAAAAGTAACAGTTATGGAGTCGAGTTAAAGTCTATTTTACAGGGTATTTTACCATTTCAAAGTCACAGACTCATGTTTCTCTCAATTGTAACTTTATCCAAATGTGTTACAGGTTTGTAGATTAACTAAACTTAGTGTTAATTTTCACGGGTTAAAACTAGGGTCTGTCTCTTTAAGCACACATCTCTTTCCTCCTCTTCCAGATGGAGCACAACACGCACGTGTGTATATCGTACCTCCTGACATACACGGTTTTCGCTGTACGAACCCAGAGGTTTCTCCCCGATTGTCTAAACAATACTGTATTCTCCAGTATTTCCACAGAAGTTCTGCAATTCACGTGTATACAAGTGAATCCACGTGTATACAAGTGGTGTACTGCGAATACAGTTTGGTTTAGTTAGGAAGCTCGTTCAGTTGTATAATTAGTGGTCACGTGACTGACAAAAATCTAATTCACAAACCAAATTTGCAAACAGCCAAATTGCCAGAAGAAAATATCAAATTGCAAGTTATGGGTGAAAATAAACACATGAGACGAGTTAACGAGTTAAATTTAACTTCTCAAACATGGAATTACTTTCATATAATTTTAGTTTCTAGCAGTAGCAGTAGCAGTAGCAGTAGTAGTAGTAGTAGCAGTAGTAGTAGCAGAAGCAGTAGTAGTAGTAGTAGTAGTAGCAGCAGTAGCAGTAGTAGTAGCAGCAGTAGCAGTAGTAGTAGTAGCAGCAGTAGCAGTAGTAGTAGTAGCAATAGTAGCAGTAGTAGTAGTAGCAGCAGTAGCAGTAGTAGTAGTAGTAGCAGCAGTATCAGTAGTAGTAGCAGTAGTAGCAGAAGCAGTAGTAGTAGTAGTAGCAGCAGCAGTAGCAGTAGTAGTAGCAGCAGTAGCAGTAGCAGCAGCAGTAGTAGTAGCAGCAGTAGCAGTAATAGTAGTAGTAGCAGCAGTAACAGTAGCAGTACTAGTAGCAGCAGCAGTAGTAGTAGTAGTAGTAGCAGCAGCAGTATCAGTAGTAGTAGCAGTAGTAGTAGCAGCAGCAGTAGTAGTAGTAGTAATAGCAGCAGTAATAGTAGCAGAAACAGAAGTAGTAGTAGCAGCAGTAGCAGTAGTAGTAGCAGCAGTAGCAGTAGTAGTAGCAGCAGTAGCAGTAGTAGCAGTAGTAGTAGCAGTAGTAGTAACAGCAGTAGTAGTAGCAGTAGCAGCAGCAGTAGTAGTAGCAGCAGTAGCAGTAATAGTAGTAGTAGCAGCAGTAACAGTAGCATTAGTAGTAGCAACAGTAGCAGTAGTAGTAGTAGTAGTAGCAGTAGCAGTAGTAGAGTAGCAGAAGCAGTAGTAGTAGTAATAGCAGCAGTAGCAGTAGTAGTAGTAGCAGCAGTAGTAGTAGTAGTAGTAGCAGCAGTGGCAGTAGTAGTAATAGCAGCAGTAGCAGTAGTAGTAGTAGCAGTAGTAGTAGTAGCAGTAGTAGTAGCAGTAGTAGTAGTAGTAGCAGTAGTAGTAGTAGTAGTAGTAGTAGCAGCAGCAGTAGTAGTAGTAGCAGTAGTAGTAGCAGTAGTAGCAGTAGTAGTAGCAGCAGCAGCAGCAGCAGCAGTAGTAGTAGTAGCAGTAGTAGTAGCAGCAGCAGCAGCAGAGTAATGCAGTCATTGATACATTATTGACATGCACGTTCTGATATAAGGTGACATTGCTCAAAATTAACTAAGATGACATATAATAATAATTTAATATATATGACAAATATTCTTTTTTTTTTTTTTCAAAATAGGTATTTCAGACAAATTAAAGGGAACATTTTGTGCAATGTAATGTTCATATATATATATATATATGTTCTTCGCATACATGGAATTAAAAAAACGTGTGGAAAATGCTTTAGAACCATTAGCGTAGCCAGTATTTTATATTGGGAATATGGGGTGGGGGTGGTTGTGTTATGGGGCAACAGATAAATATAAAAGGTGGTTGGGGAAAATAGGTGTAATTGGGGGTTGGGGGAGGCATGGTATGGGGATGAATTTCTGAAGCTTTCCTACAGTAGCAGCCATTTCGAGGACTTCTTAAACAACGACAGCAACAACAACAACGTGAACGTCGCTGTTCTGCTGATACGAACTCACAGTGAGAATTTTTTGAAATCATGTGGATAAACAGAGAAGTCTGTGAACAAAACCTTAAACCACGATAGTCGCAGATGGGATAGGCATTAATATCGTCATGATTCCAATATAGCCACATATGGAATAGGCATTAATGTCGTTACAATTCCAAACATCATGGGACAGACTAATACCATATGTCAGTGGCGGATCCAGAAAATCCATGTAGGGGGGCCCCAATGACATGAGGTGGAATGCCAATGGAACTTTGGGGGAGGTTTGGAGGGGATCGTAAAAAAAATGAAAATTAATATATAATAAAATTATAACTGTCGCAAAATGTTTTAGGGGGCGAGCCTCTGCCCCTCCCCCCCCCCCCCCCAGATCCGCCTCTGTATATGCTATATCGCCTGTGGGAAAGGGCCTTATAGAGGTTCAGCCTTCTTTCTCCCAGGACAGACAGTCAAAATCGAAAAGAAATCATCATCAAAATAGCAACTTTTGTTTAGAGTTATCTGAGAGTTTACCATGATGACGTTACGATGGGCGATCGACCTAACTAGGATGGACTTGCGCTATGGGCATGCCTACCTGTTACCTTTCAGTGCCTAAATCCTTCCAACGAAGGAGGATTTCCCCTGTAGGTCGTAAAAATTCATCAATAGCAGAAATACTATTATAAGTTGCGAAATAACTACCAGCTAATTCCTCTCTTTTTTTCAATGTTACTAAATATATGGTAGTAGATCTGGGGAATACGATGGGTACTCAATAAGCTTGATGAAGAAGTCATGCCCTTCCTAGTAAGGCTAGTAACTTTTCGACCACCCTTCAAATTTCTTCATATCTTGGTTTTCTGAATTTTGTGAGATTTTTAATGCATACTTGTGTTTATAGAATGAGATTTTTTAAATGTGCCTAGATTTAATACGCATGCAATTCCAGTTTAACACGTTTGTATGCGGGGTATTTTGGGAGAAAGGAAAGGGATACTTCTGTAGGTAGATTTGTTTTCATGCGTGGGGGTGGTGGTGGTGTTACATTCCAGTGCAGTTTGTAGGTGCTTGCAGACTACATAATTTGATTACGTTCGTGGTAGGCATTCAAAACAAAAGTGACTCACCCACGCCCAATCCCAGCATTCCCTTGTAAGGTTTTCTAGATCATTCCTAAGGCACAGAAGGCGACTGTACTGAAACCACGAGGCATCAATTATACTGATATCATACTAACATGCGAAATGACTTTGTGAAAATAATTTTTGCACTGGAGTTGCAGAATGGCGGTAATTTAATCCTTTTTTAATTACAATCTTCCGTATTGTCATTTTACTTTGCCAATGAAGTTAATTCCGTGTACGATATAATTTCATAAACTTGTTTGCGCCGACTTTCCGCAGGCGACAACATCAAAGTGACACGTGCGTTATCACACCTGACGCGACAGCCCAGGTAACACGTAGTGTCAGGGTATAATGGAGAAGAGAAAGATCACTTCATCACACTGTATCGACTCAGTTTATCCAGTCTGCGGCTTGGTAAATGTTATCTTGCACTAGAGGCCCACCTAAGACACTTTCTAGATTTTCGAGTGAAATGAAATTGCTGCTAGCTAACTAATGTGTTTTTCAGAGGAAACAACTTGGGTTAAAAATAATATAGTCATAAAATGTGCATTGAAGTCAGTCTGAGTTGGCTTCATTTTCTTTTCTTTCTTTTCTTGTACTTTTTATATTTTGTTTTCAATTCTGATTTAAAAAAAAAAAGAAAAAAAAAGAGAATCCTAATTAGCTAAGACTTTAAAAAAAAAACCGAGATAAAGGTGTTACGTCAATGCCAAAAATCAACGGTTTTCTTTTTTTAATTTTTATCTATGTTACGTTTTTGCTTTTATTCAGATCAGGGTCCGGCTTTATTTCAGTGTGTAGAGCACTCGTCTGATCGTGGGATCAAACCTTCTTGACGGACCCAAGAAACGCTTCTTACAAAATAAAGAAATTACATGATATAAATTGAATTTTATTATTTAAAGAGACTACCCTGAGTTTTGCCGCCATTGTAAGATGTTTCTAACAGAGCCTCTTTTTTTTTTTTTGGTAACTAAAATTACATTCTAAATACATTGTCTTGTTTACTACAGTAGTGCAGACTTGCTAATCTCATGCGTTTGCGGTCGTGTGCTGATGTTTGTAGCAATATTTTTTATTTAGTGTTTTTTATACCTGAGGTTTTACAAAGATTACGATGACAACAAACACCTTGTTTATACAGATACAGATATTCTAAACAAGAAAATACAATATGTAATTTTAGTCATCAAAAAGAAAAGAAGAAGGAAATGTTTTATTTAACGACGCACCCAACACATTTTATTTACGGTTATATGGTGTCAAACATATGGTTAAGGACCACAGATATTGAGAGGGGAAATCCGCTGTCGCTGCTTCATGGGCTACTCTTTTCGATTAGCAGCAAGGGGTCTTTTATATGCACCATCCCACAGACAGGGTAGTACATACCACGGCCTTTGATATACCAGTCGTGGTGCACTGGCTGGAAGGTCGCTGTTAGTCATGAACATGTTACAATGGCAGCGAACTAAGGATAGTTCCTCTAAAACATGAAATGAATGGATCATTTCTGTGTATTAAAACTGATTTAATAATGTTAAGTCGTTCCTTCTTTCACATCTATGAACACTGTTAAAAAAATCGGTAGAGTATAAGAGACAAAAACCTTGAAATATAGAAACCGGAACGTAGACTTGACAGGAAGATACGAAATTTATGAAACGAGTTTTAAAATTGGTTTAATATTTGTTTGGGAAAAAAAAAATCTCAAACTTGTTCAAAATGTTTTATGAGGTACTTAAGCAAGTGTGATAATTTATTCATTCTACACAAACTGTAATTTGTATCGAGTACGTTTTAACCAAAAATGGGTACATTTTCGGTAGGTACAGTTTGGTTTAGGCAAGTTTTAGTTGGTTACATTGTGGCTCGGTACGTTTTGGTTTAGGTACGTAATTTCCAAAACCTGTTGAAAATTAATTTTAAACGCTTTCTTGTGTATTTTTTTGGATCAATATATGGGTAAAACGTATTATTTACTGTTTTGAATCACCATATACCAACAATACCACGCAATTTTAGTGTTTCTGGTTCAACCGCCCTTCTCAAGGGATCGTGTACAGGCGATACGGCGGCTAACCCAAATGATCCATTACCTTTGAACCACAAGACTTAGTATTTATATGAAAAGTTGACGTTCTAACACAATCCCATTATCTGTCGGTTTTTTAATGCAGTTGTGATTAGAGAGAGTATCGCTGGTTAACATGATGAATCGCCGGAACGCCTAGTGCCGCATGCTTCATTGCGCTACCTGTCCGACCCCTGGGGGAGCATGTAGCTTCGGTGATCGAGGATAAAAGGGCATCAGTTACCCTACCAGATGATGCGCGGAGGGTGGGTTTTTTTTCACCCATGGACTCATATGGTGGAGTAAGATTTTGTTTTCTGATATCCGAACCTATGACTCTGGTATTGGCCGAGGTTACAGGTTGCACGGTGTTTACCGCGACGAATTCCCACAGACTTGATTCATAACGCGTGAAAATGGATCTTTCCTTGATGAGCGTCAAAACAAAGGTGAGAGGTTCACTACAGAAAATACAACCCGATAATACAATTATCTGATTTTAGTAAAAAAAAAAAAAATATATATATATATATATGTATGATTATTATATGTAATTTTTATTGATTTAATGTTGGTTAATAGTTGTTTGTATTGTGACTTTATTTTTAAATTCGTTGGCATTTTAAATATAAGAATATTAGTTGTTTATTTGTGTTTTTTCTTATTTATTAAATTACTTATTTATTCATTTAATTATTTATTTATTGTATGCATGTTTAAAGTTATGGGTTTTGTAGTATGTTGTAGTGGGTTTAAAAAACAAAAAAACAAGATTATTGTTTTGTTTTTGTTGTGTGTATCATATATTATTGGACGCAAATTCGAGATATGTACATTAAAAATAGTTTGTTTGTTGTTGTTGTAAATTAAATAATAATGTACTGGTGTCATAAACACGATAAACTTACTTTTAAACATTAAAAATATCATTATTTCATTTCACAGCCATTTTTACTTTAAATGGCTGCCTCCTAAACATTCCAAATATTTTCACCAAACACTGCGAAACAAAATAGCTTTTCAAAACCATTTACATCTTTGTCTCAATACACTTACGAATAACGCTATTATTATAAACGTGTTCCGTTTGTTCTGCCGGGAAATGTAGAAATAATTCAAAATTTTGTGACATTAATTTACGACAAAACATTGATTACCCGCGCAGTATGTACAATAACTTTATTGAACCCAGTTCTGGACTTAACAATGAATAATTTTGCTAATACTTTAAACAGTGACACCGCACGTAATCTGCAGTAAATCATATCTCGTAACACCGTGTGCAAATGTCAGGCGATAGTATAACATAATATATGTGCAATTATCTGCGTTTGGCGTCTGGCGTTTTATATAACACCGCAGACGGAATTTAGAACTGTGGTATGGCACCATCATATGTGAGTCAACGCTGTAGACGCGATGACATTGTGACGAGCCCGTGATATTTGCTTTAAATTTAATATCGTTGGATATTTCGATAATCTTCTATTATATCCAGTGTCAACAACGTTATCTGTTATAATATGGTGATGCTTTGAAATGTTAGCCAATGGAATATGGTTGCACTATAATGTCACTCTGACTGTCTGCATACGGATTTTAATAATTGTTAATGGAGACGAATATTAACTTTATAACAGGGTTTTGGTTTTGCGATTTGAGACTGATATTTAATTCCCGATGACTGTGCTGTAGAATTAAAGATAAACAAACAACCAACATACTTAGGATAATTTTCGGCACCCACCCACCATTTTACTGTGGGCTTAGGGGCCCAGTGGTAAAGCGCTCGCCTGATACGCGGTCGGTCTAGGATCGATCCCTGTCGGTGGACTCATTTGGCTATTTCTCGTATACAACCAGTGCACCACGGCTGGCATATCAAAGGCCTATCACATCTGTGGCATTTTGCATATAAACGATACCTTGCTGCAAATGGAAAAATGTAGCGGGTTTTCTCTTGAAGACTATATGTCAAAATTACGACATCCATGTTTGTTTGTTTTTGTTGTTGTTTGGAGGTTTTTAACCACAAAAATGTCAATGCTGCTTATGCAGCTATAGCCAATATTAGCTAAGTCAAATTGCAGATAATATTGGTTATTAACTTAGCTGCCGTGTATCAACAAAAACATGTTTGGCGATCAAATAATGATTTTTTAAAACTCCATTTAGTATAATTGATAATCCTGTACTGGACGAGTTGTACACGAAAATCAACATAAAGAACAAATTTCCAGTTTTTACACGTGGCAAGCTTCCTTTAAAATCCGCATATCATTTACAATAAAATAATACTTACACAAACAAACAAAATCAAACTACCTTGTATTGCACCCAAAAGCATTTTGAAGCAATATTTCATTCTATATGACTAGTTAATAAACAGAAAATAATTATAGTTAGACCTATACCACTCGCAAAGGCGGATCTAGGAGGGGGTCTGGGGCCCGCCCCCCCCCCCGCCCCCCGCCCCCCTAAATTTTGCGATAGTTATAATTTTATTATATATTAATTTTCAATTTTTACGATCCCCCTCCAAACATCCCCCAAAATTCCCTTGGCATTGCACCTCATGTCACTGCCCCCCCCCCCCCCCCAATGGATATTCGGGATCCGCCACTGACTCGTAATGTTTTTCCTCCTAAACAATGTGCACTGTCGGCCCTTTCTTTATCCGCCTACGCATCAAAATGGTCCGGGTGACATAATGGTTTGTAGCAGTGCATTACCGGATCGGCGACAAAATAATCAGGGCGACAAAGTGGTCTAACACCGTCTCCACGTCAAGACGGAGAAGTGACTTCGCCTAGCTTTACCCATGATACGCTTGTACGTGTCTTGATCTTCAAATTTGCGACAGACCATCCAATATGAGTATTATCGAACGTCAGTTGGAGCTTTGTTTGAATAAGCTTCAACACTGAGTGACTGACAATGGTATTCGATTCTCAAAGTCAAACACTGTTTGTAACCATATCTGCCAGAAAGGAGGTCTCCATTAAGATCCATATAACCGTAAATAAAATGTGTTGAGTGCGTCGTTAAATAAAACATTTCTTTCTTTCCATTAAGATCCACCCACACCTGTATGTCTCTTTGTATGTATATGTTTGGGTGTCGTTAAAGAAAACAAACTTTACTTGACTCTGTATAGAAATCTTAGCTCAGTCGGTAGAACGCTCGCCTGAGAGTCTTGGGACGAATTTAATCGGTTGACCCTCTCCCCCCCCCACCCCCACCCCCACTCCGTCCTAACCAGTGCTCCGTGTCTGGTATATTACGTGGTATGTGCTGTCCAGTCTGTGGGAAAGTACATCTAAAATATCCTTGCTTCTAATGGAAACATTGTAACGGGTTTCTTCCGAAGGCTACGTGTAATACATACAAAATGTTTGAAATCCAATAACCGATGATTAATTAATTAGTTTGATATAGTTGTGTTATTGAACAAACTAAGCAAAGAAAGCAACACCCCCCACCTCCCCACCCCCACCCCCCAAAAAAAAAACTACCAAAAAAAAGAGAGAAGCAAACAAACAAACGAACAAAAATCCTTTAACTTTAGAAAATCTGTTTTCATTTGTGGCCTGGATATTAGTTTTAAGTAAACCATTTAGTAGTATACAGGAGAAAGCATCTAGTTACATATGGTACTCATTACTATTAGCAGTTACAGAACAGCATATACATGGTACCACGTATAAAAATCAATATGCTCCAGTGGTGTAGTTAAACAAAACAAAGAAACAAATACCACGTAATGTATCAGACGTGGAGAACTGATTGTAAGGGGAAATAACTGAAGGGAAAGTATCCTGCGATCTTAGCTTGAGCTGATGATTTTTACTCAGCTATAAATTCAGTTCTATTGAAAAGGAATAGACAAGTCTAACCAACTGTTTTAAGATTATTATATTAATTTGCAACGTTTCTTCTAAGTTCTTGTAAGACACAATTCTTGTAATATGATGGTTCTATTATTAAAGGTCCTTTTTTTAATGAGCGCCATTAAAATATTTTCTATAATAAATTAACTTTCAATAGCAGTATGCTACGTTAATATTATTCAGCCTGAGAGTACTGATGTAGGTGGGGAGGGATCTAACTCAGTCGTAAGAGCGCTCGCCTGAGGTGCTTTTGGATCGCAGGATCAAACTCTCTTGGTGGACCCATTATCTGTTTTCTTCCACGTCCCAACTAGTTCATTAATTCATTCTTTCATTCTTTCATTCATCCATCCATCCATCCATCCATCCATTCATTCATTCATTCATTCATTCATTCATTCATTCATTTCAACTTATTTTCGTGCTTATATCCAATTAAGATTCAATTACACTGTCCTGGGCACACACCTCAGCTATCTGGCCAGAACAATGAGTTAGTGGTTAGTGAGAGAGAAGAGGGTGTAGTGGACTTACACCTACCCACTGAGTCGTTAAAACTCGCTCTGGGTGGGAGCCGGTACCTACCAGCTTTAAATGTGATAGGTTAACCACTATCGATGCCAGTCCCAACTAGTACCCAACGACTGGTATATGAAAGGAAAGATGCCTTGCTGCTAAAACTATATGCCAAAATTGTGAAATGTTTCACATCTACTAGCCGATGATTAATTGATCAACGTGCTCCATTGGTGACCTTAAACAATACAAACGCTAACTTTAATTGATCTACGTAACACCTGTACAAACAAATGTCAGACACACAATTACTGTTACTCGTCATCTGGAGCGTTATGCTAGGATCAGACGACCAACTGCCACGACGGAGTTGGCCAAACTCGCCGATCTCACGACTTCTACCACTGTTCAGTTGCTAGTCTGAGCACTCTTCTTACAACTCGATTCTCGTCGTATTCAACTCCTTGTTAATCTGGGGGTACCAGTCATAAGTTGGGAGTGTGGGGAATTACAAAGCAACCATCGAGTTGGCCGTCGTGACAGTCGATGAACCTAGCATTAAAGAAAAAAGCCACTGTCATCACATAGGCTACTTCCAGCGATTAGCAGCAGGTGTGTGTGTGGTGGGGGTGGGGTGGGGGAGGAGTCTTTTCCACATACATGACAGCATATGCCACAACAAAAGCATACAAGACAACTGAATTTGAATTTGGATAAACGAAATATATTCATTTGCTCGTCCCACAACACTGAAGACTTTTTAATTTTGTTATGTAGTCATTAGAAGAGTAAATAAAGTAACACAATCTCCAGACTTATTCAAGAATTATAAGTGTTATGAAATATTTTTTTCCTCTGTTTTCTTGCCTAAACATGTTCATAAATATTATGTTGTTATTACTGACACTTGCACAACTAGGCACTCGTGATTTTAAAAACGTTATAATGAATGGCATAATTCTAACAATCGATTTTCGCGGGATGGGTTTTTTTTCTCCCCTCCTCATCTAGAATTTTCTTAAAAACCAAACACCGTTCGTAAATGTATATTATTTTACAGTCATCATGGAAATGTGTAATTACTTCCTTCACCCAAAGAGATGTGGCAGCTGCCAGGGTGTATAGTTACCACTTACAGACGCAGTAGCCTCAACTTTTATTAGAAACCCGGATCACGTTTCGCCATTTTGAGGTGTAATCTACTTCAGTTCATGACAAAAAGGCAGTCCCGCTGCATACTGAAACCCTACGAGGCTCCGCCATCTTGAAGACAACTGCACCGGGCGATGTTACACGAAACCAATAGGAAGCAGATATTATTATTGGAGAGAGACTACGGGAATAATGCAATTCGATCGGCTGAATTTTCTGACACCCGAGACGCTTCGCAAATGGGAGGTACACAAATAGACTCGGTGCGATATTGAAAGGAGACATGGTGGGACTCTATGGCTGACATTTCCAAGGAGTGTAGAATTACCATTTTTTTTTTTCTCTTCGCTATTATAATTGTATTTGTTAATGTTATTTATACAAAAAGAAATATTACCACCAAAATACGTCAGCCCTAGCTATATACTAGAGCGACGTGCATAAGTTCGTTGAAGTAATTTCCTTACACAGTCGGTTAACACCCATGCCCGTTGGTATAGGGTTTCGGCTATTTCAGTGCTTGGCAGTGCCCATTCCGGGGAAGCGATCGGGTTACTGCCAATTTTCTCGCTGAATCAATAACACTGGTGATTAATGCAACACTAAAGGACATCTGCTGGGTTCGTTAGTTTCTATCAAGGTAGGGAGGAAGGCGATATGTCTGTCCTGTGCTTTCTTCTGATACCCGAGATCGCCAAACACTGGAAGGGCCTTGCGCAGGAAATAAGGCAACTCTGCTGTCAAAGACGTCGATAAGATATAGATTTAAGGTATCCGACGGAGCTCACGTGTAGGAAGTAGAAGGCACGGCGTATGACTTAGAGAAAACGTCGAGCGTTCGAAGAAGCAGACGCAACAGCACAATGATAAAGGCAAGGCATTTGCGAAGGAATGAGAAGGCAAGGCATTTGCGAAGGAATAAGAAGGCATAGTTTAGTAGAAAGCAGCAGAAGGCTCATCGTTTGTGTGGAAAGCAAAAGGCATATGTCTAGTGTAGAAAGGAGAAAGTACGGATCTAATGTAGACAAAAGAAGGCATAACTCTGGTTTAGAAACAGATAGGTAGCCTATAACTCTAATGTAGAAATCAGAAGGTATAGCCTTAGTGTACAAAACAGAAGTCGAAGTTCTGATAATGAAAGCAGAAAGTACAACCCTAATGTAAAAATAAAATAGCTCTAATGTAAGCTCTGGAATAGAAAACAGAAACTTAGCTCTGGTGTAAACAACAAAAGACATAGCTCATGAGTAGAAACAGGATAGTTCTAGTGTAGAAATCGGAAGGCTTATCTGTAAAGTAAGAAGCAGAAACAAATCTCGAGTGCAGAAAGTAGAATACATATCTCTAGTGTAGAAAGTAGAAGGTATAGCTCTAGTGTAGAAAGTAGAAGAATCTCTAGTGTAGAAAGTAGAATGCATAGCTCTAGTGTAGAAAGTAGAAGACATAGCTCTAGTGTAGAAAGTAGAAGGCATAGCTCTAGTGTAGAAAGTAGAGAGTAGAAAGTAGAATGCATATCTCTAGTGTAGAAAGTAGAAGGCATAGCTCTAGTGTAGAAAGTAGAAGGCATAGCTCTAGTGTTTAAAGTAGAAGGCATATCTCTAGTGTAGAAAGTAGAAGCTATATGGCTAGAGTAGAAAACAGAAAACATTACTCTTATTTCAGTAGCTGAAGGCATAGCTCTAGAGTTGGAAGCAAATTGCATAGCACTAGTTTAGGAAGCAAGAATCATGAAGACACGACTCTAGTGTAGGTAGCAAAAGGGTTAATGGTAGTTTAGGAAGCAGAAGACAATAATATAACTTTAGTGTATGCGTAGAAAACCATATATCTGCCTAGAGGTAGAGGACATAGCGCTAGAATTAGAAGCAGAATGCAAAGCTTTAGTGTGGAAAGCAGAAGGCATAGCACTAGTTTAGGAACCAGAAAGCACTATGTAAACATATATATACGTGTATACAATCGCACACGCATATACGCATACACATAGACATACATACATCACACATATGCATACACGCACATTCGCACATACGCACACACGCATGCACACGCACACACGAACGTTCCCCATAATCATGTGAAATAGGATATTTGACAAACACAGGACGTATAGTTGGATGTCATAAGTATAGAAAGTAGAACTTTTATTTACGAATCACTAATTTGTGAGGGATGAGTTTTGTATTTACACCCAGCACGTGTGCTATTCCTGGAACAGTTACAACGAAATAGAGTTGTATGATAGAGTCATAATATGAGAACCGTGTTGATCTTACTCGTTCAGCATACTAGTGGATTGTATTTTGTCAAATACACACGGAGATACATGATTTATAACTGACGTATCGCGTACATTGCTATCATGTGCGATAATGGTTTATTGATGACGGCGATGATGAAGCAAGCTATTTTCATGTTTAAATCCAATCAAGATTAAAGCACGCTGCTAGTAGTGTTTACTGATATGAACTTTGGCTTTTTGCTCAGGACAGTTGATAATGAAATACCACTTGCTATCTATAATATTAACATACAGACAGGACAGAATAAAGCACTGCGTTTGATATGTTAGTCGTGGAGCACAGGTAATGATGTTTGCAAGTGGTTTGCTAGGTAACAGTTTTTGTTTCACCTTGGTGTAAATTCGTTCATTTCAAATTAGTTTCCTGCTTATATCCAGTTATTGTTCAAGAACGCTGGCCTGGGTACACACCTCAGCCATCTGAGCTATCTGTCGCAGGTTAGTTGTAAATTGTTACTGAGAGAGAAGCCTGTATCGTGGCCATTAATTTCTCTACTGATCCGATAAAACTCACTCTAGGTGGGAACCGGTAGAGGGGTGTAAACTCAGTACCTACCAGCTTTAAGGTATCCGAATGCTTGACCATTACGCCACCAAGGCCGGTAGTGGTGTAAAAAAAAAAACACCCAGCGTATTTTTATTTTATTCAGAGAGGTAGCAGCATTCTTCACACAACCTAATGATGGCCTCTTATCCATCACGATGGAATTACCTTGCATATGACAACCGACTGTCGACAACACCTAGAGGCATGTCATCGCGTGTAAGTCAACACTGTCTTATTTGGTAAAATAAAGCCAACCGTACACCGGTCCGCGCATAGCTCCCTTTCCGTTTATGGACAGCTTCTAAATTGCAAAAATCGCAGAGTGAATTAATAAAAGTTTATGATCAAAGATCTCCGCTTTCTACACGCACGGGTCTTGTGAAGCCACTCTAACCAGAAGCCGATATCAAAATCCCGTCTTTTGACTTGATAATTGGAAAATGGAGATTTCGTCCAAAATAGGAAATAAACAGGCTCAGCAATTAGCTAATAGAAATCAGTTGATTGATAACTGATTATATATTGGCTCGGGTTGCTGGTCGAGTACAAAGGACGACGGAAGACGGCGTATGTTGGACGTTGTATGGTTTGTGCTCTAAGGCTTCAGACTGAATCCGGTTTCATAGAGCTGTCCCCGCAAACAAAACGTGATTAGCTGGGAAAGAGCTTGATCAGTTACACAAATGTAATTCGTGTACATGACTTGTCTGTCTGTCTTTCACCAGAAGGACGTCGTCTTAGGCATTAGTTTCCATAGCGATTTGTATTATTTTATTATATTATTATTATTATTATTATTATTATTATTATTATTATTATCATTATTTGGGACGGGGGTAAAGTTAAAAGCTATACCGGCCTCGTTGGTGTCGTGGTTAAGCCATCGGACATAAGGCTGATAGGTACTGGGTTCGCAGCCCGGTACTGGCTCTCACCCAGAGCGAGATTTAACAACTCAATGGGTATATGTAAGGACACTACACCCTCGTATCTCTCACTAACCACTAACAACTAACCCACTGTCCTGGACAGACAGCCCAGATAGCTGAGGTGTGTTGAAATGAAATGAAAATAACAGCTTTGATATCAAACATTCAAATATGGGTTGGTATATAGTGTTGTAAAGACATTTCTGGCTTAAGCGTAAATGTCTTCACATGAATGTACATAACGATTGTATATTCTTTTATAACTCTTCAGAGATAGTTATGGTAAAGCGTGGATATTGATACCTTGAAGCCATTTTGATATTGTTTGTATTTTAAAATTTAGCTTCCAGTTCACCATAAAATCCCACGTTCAACACAGACACACACAGACATACAGACACACAGACAGACACATAGACAAAAAACAAAAAACAAAGCACACACACAAACGCACGCACGCACACACACACACACACACACACACACACACACACACACACACCGACCGACAGCGCATTAGGCCAGCACTTTACCATTGGGCTACGTTCCGCCTCTTGTATATCATTTTAACTGAAACATAATCTTTATAATTATTAAAAGAAATATAAATAAAACACGTGATGTATATTATATATGTAAAACAAATGAGATGGCATTTTACTTTCAGAGCAAACAAACACTGTAGCTCTATATTGAATAAAGTGTGATCTCTTAAAAGATATTTGAGATCTCATATTTAAAATTCTCGTGAGGTATACAGCTTTGAGCTACTGATAAAAACGACGCCTCGTATGCATTTCAGGAGTATTGGGACGGCTCGCATATCGTATTAGGAGTATCATTTGCATTTTGAAATTAATTTTTGATGTTCCAGATGTCTGACACTCTTAAACGACTCGTGATTTATGCAAATGCCATACTTCTCACATGGAATGTACTGGCGTGTTCCACGTGTGCATTTCTTACATATATGTTCCAGCCAATGAACCACGACTGGCATATTAAAGGCTGTGGTATGTACTACCCTGTCTGTGGGATAGTACACATAAAATATCTCTTGCTATTAATGAAAACAAATGTAGCGGGTTTTCCTCTCTAAGATTAAAAGGTTAAAATTACCAAATGGTTGACATTTAAGGGCAGATGATACATAAATTAATTAATGTGCTTTAATGGTATCGTTAAACAAAACAAGCTTTAACATTTGTTACATGTATGGTTCATCATGGTTGAATTATACAGGTGATCGGGATCGCCAGACAGAATGTTTTACAAGTATTTCGATGGAGTTGATAGGTGTAGTGGTGACACTGCTATTTCTTTCTGGGTAGTTTCTTTCAGAAATAGATTTAATAGGCCCGTAGGACCCGGGACAGGTGGGGACTGGGGCTGGGGTGCCCCATTAGCTGAGGCTCAAAACATTTCCTATAAGCAAATCGCCAAAATGGGGGGAAAAATAAAACTCTCCATCGCTTTATCTCAAATGGTGCCCAATGTTGCAATCTCCTGATGAAGGCCACGGAATGCTGCCGGAACATTGGGCACATAATCATGTTATATACGAAAGCGATGAAGTGAATAAGGTTTTCTTGTGTACTTTCCCCGTCGGTGGGCCCATTGGGCTATTTCCCGTTCCAATCAGTGCAGCACGACTGGTATATCAAAGCCCGTGGTATGTGCTATCCTGTCTGTGGGATGGTGTATATGAAAGATCCCTTGCTACTAATGGAAAAATATAGCGGCTTTCCACTCTAAGACTATATAATGTTATGTCAAAATTACCAAATGTTTGACATTCAATAGCCGATAATTAATAATTATTCATTACAAAATGTTGTAATAATAATTACTATTATTATAGACATCATTTATTTAAACCCGTATTATTTATTAAGTCAACGATCGTTTAATAAGAAGTCATTAATTATTGAACAAGCGATTTATTTCACATGGCTGCGATTTGTCACGTATGATTCTTTTTCCCAAAAGACGAATTCTCGAAAGTAGTCAGTTGCAGACGATCGGGTCATGATATACGCGGGAAACCAAAACCTCGTGTACTCTCGTTACCAAAGTGGCTGCACCTACGTCGGACCAGGTAGATAAGACGTCTACCATAGACAGATCTACAATGATCAAATTACTGCATATCTATTTTGGAAGCTACCTTAGTTGCAAGAATTCTTGAAACCGATCCCACATTGGGGGAGCTACCTGATCCGCGGAACCATTGCCAGAAGCGTGCAGAGTACCCTGGCCTTTGATTACTGTGCTCACGCGGTTTACCTGAAATACAAGCTCATAATGTGTATCAAGTGGTTACTCTTAAACTGGCTCGCGTTGGCATTCCAAACTTTGTGGCACACATATATCTTCTTCTGAGAATTTTATATTTTTTTCCAGGTGAATTTTGTTGTATTGTATTTTGTCAAATAGTCACGCGCGCATGTGTGTGTGTGTGTGTTGTGTGTGTGTATGTCCTGTTATAACACAACAGAGATATTTTTAGTTTGTACGTTTATTTTCTGTTTGTCTGTCTCTGTCTGTATTTGTCTGACCGGCCTCGGTGGCGTCGTGGCATGCCATCGGTCTACAGGCTGGTAGGTATTGGGTTCGGATCCCAGTCGAGGCATGGGATTTTTAATCCAGATACCGACTCCAAACCCTGAGTGAGTGCTCCGCAAGGCTCAGTGGATAGGTGTAAACCACTTGCACCGACCAGTGATCCATAACTGGTTCAACAAAGGCCATGGTTTGTGCTATCCTGCCTGTGGGAAGCGCAAATAAAAGATCCCTTGCTGCTAATCGGAAGAGTAGCCCATGTAGTGGCGACAGCGGGTTTCCTCTCAAAATCTGTGTGGTCCGTAACCATATGTCTGACGCCATATAACCGTAAATAAAATGTGTTGAGTGCGTCGTTAAAAAAACAACAAAAAACAAACATTTGTGTCTGTCTGTATGTATGTGTGTCTGTATCTCTGTGTGTGTGTGTGTATGTGTGTGTGTGTGTGTGTGTGTGTGTGTGTCTATACAATCTTTCTTTCTCTCTGTATGTATGTCAGCGCTTCTGTCTCCCTATCTACATGCCTGTATGTCTGTCTTTATATGTCTGTCTTTCTAAATGAAGTTTCCTTTAAGCATAAATCCACTGAGTTAATTATGCGGGTGTTGCTAAGGCCCACATCAATATTAACTAATATAAAAGCTTAATTTTAACTGGCCAGTTGTGGTGTTGGTTGTGGTTGTGGTTGTGATAGTGGTGGTTGTCATGGAGGTGGAAGGAGTCAGAATTTATTTACGTCCGATGAGTCTCCTTTATTGTTTGTGCGTGGGTGATAGGTAGTGTGGAGGATTTCCATTTCCCCCACCTATTGTGGTCATTTCTCAACGGAGCGAGATTGAGGATAAGAGATGGATATGTTCAAGTACGTCTTTTGTGAGCACTCTGAATTGATTTTGGTTGACCTGTCTGTACAAAACACATTTTAGCAAAAGAGGAGCTGAAGGGTTTCAACATCCACGAATAGTCCCTATCAGAGCAGTCTGTACAAATAGATTTTAACAAAAGAGAGGAGTTGAGGGGTTTGAACATCCAGGAATAGTCCCTATCAGAGCAGTCTGTACAAATATATTTTAATAAGAGAGAGTTGAGGGGTTTGAACATCCAGGAATAGTCCCTATCAGAACAGTCTGTACAAATAGATTTTAATAAGAGAGAGTTGAGGGGTTTGAACATCCAGGAATAGTCCCTATCAGAGCAGTCTGTACAAATAGATTTTAACAAAAGAGAGAGTTGAGGGGTTTGAACATCCAGAAACAGCCATTATCATTTCCCCACCTATTGTGGTCATTTCTCAACGGAGCGAGATTGAGGATAGGAGATGGATATGTTCAAGTACGTCTTTTGTGAGCACTCTGATTTGATTTTGGTTGTCCTGTCTGTACAAAACACATTTTAGCAAAAGAGGAGCTGAAGGGTTTCAACATCCAGGAATAGTCCCTATCAGAGCAGTCTGTACAAATAGATTTTAACAAAAGAGAGGAGTTGAGGGGTTTGAACATCCAGGAATAGTCCCTATCAGAGCAGTCTGTACAAATATATTTTAACAAAAGAGAGAGTTGAGGGGTTTGAACATCCAGGAATAGTCCCTATCAGAGCAGTCTGTACAAATATATTTTAACAAAAGAGAGAGTTGAGGGGTTTGAACATCCAGAAACAGCCATTATCATTTCCCCACCTATTGTGGTCATTTCTCAACGGAGCGAGATTGAGGATAGGAGATGGATATGTTCAAGTACGTCTTTTGTGAGCACTCTGATTTGATTTTGGTTGGCCTGTCTGTATAAAACACATTTTAGCAAAAGAAAAGCTGCAGGGTTTCAACATCCAGGAATAGTCCCTATCAGAGCAGTCTGTACAAATAGATTTTAACAAGAGAGAGTTGAGGGGTTTGAACATCCAGAAACAGCCATTATCAGCGGGTATCTTGTTTCTTTCTTACCTTTATTTTCTATTCAGTGATTAAAAAAAAAAACCCCACCAAATTTGGTGGTACACTTAATTGTGTTTGTTTATATTGAAATGTTGTCCAATATAGAGGTGAAGAGGATAGGGATGAAGATGTGATCATTCTGGAACATCCCTTATTGATGAAGGATCTTCCAGGATGATGACATCTTCATCTCAATCCTTCTCACCTCTGTTTTGGACAACATATTAAGTTACTAGTAAACAAACCACAATCATTCTTACCTTCTTTTTTTGTTTTGGTATGCATCTTACAAAACTATTTTTACGAATTTATGAAGCCTGTTTTTCTTTAACGCAGGTGTTTTAGCATTGTAGATGTATATATGTAGTTACACGCGTGCCAATCTAAAGCAGACTGTGTAAACTCTACCGTTGTTGTCTTGTTGCAGGACTATGCTAAAGACATGATGAAGGAGATGCTGGGGTGGTACGGCTACGACACCAAAGTCGACAACCGCGAGACGGAGACGCCAAAGGAAGAGAGGTATCAGCTGGCGCCAGTCGACGACGGCAGTAGCGGGGTCGGCGAACTACCTCGAGACTGCGCCAGTACAGACGGCAGCGAGACCGACCACATGTCTCGTGACAGCGACAACGGCAGACAAAGTAGGTCTCAGGGAGAATACAAAATCAGTTTTTGTTTTCTTTAACGACACCACAGTCACTAAAGCACATTGATTTATTCATCATCATCATCAGCTATTGGATGTCAAACATTTGGTAATTTTGACACAAACAAGTTAAAGTTTGTTTTGTTTTAACGACACCACTAGAGCACATTGATTTATTAATCATCATTAGCTATTGGATGTCAGTGATTTGGTAATTTTGACACCAAAAAGTTAACGTTTGTTTTGTTTAATGACACGACTAGAGCTTATTGATTTATTAATCATCAGCTATTGGATGTCAAACATTTGGTAATGTTGACACAGAGTCTTTCAGGATTTTTCCATTAGCAGCAAAGGAATATTTATATGCACTTTCCCACAGACAGGACAGGACATACCACGACCTTTGATATACCAGTCGGAGAATGGGCCCACTGAGGTAGATTCCGCCCCCGTTTTATGGAGAGAAAATATATTTTCGGTCAATGGCTGATGCAAGAAAAACGCCAAGTGGTATAATTATTGGAAGCATAGGTTACCCTGAACACTGCGGTGAGATTAACCTTTGGCACATAAGTCACATAGCTTACTTTTTAAAGGGGTCTTTTATATATAATTTTCCACTGGTCACTGGTGTATTTACTTTGCACGATCTCTGTTAGCCGTGTTTTCAGAGGAGGCTTACATTTACTACGGTCGTCACATTAATAAAGAAAAACGTTTTAATACACATATAAAATTGTGAGACAAGCATTTTCCTGTTTTATTATTTCCTACCCCCACCCACCCCCACCCACCCCCACCCCTATTTACCTGACTGATATTTAACCTCCTGCCCATGATATGTTTTGAGTCGTGTTCTTTAAGATTTTAAAACCTATGACGTAAATGTATTTTAGTATCATATTTACTTCCAAATCGTTTATTGTGTTCTCTTGACACCTGTTGTGACAAGATACTCCTGGCTGTTCTTTGTACTGTCTCACAAATGACGCGGAATCAGTTACGCAAGGTACGAATCGGAGCATTGTAGTTTTGTTTGTAGTTATTGCTTTATGTTCCGTCCTGCGTATGGATGACTGAACAGCGACAAGGTTTTTTTTTCCCCTCGCCTGGGATTAAAGTAAAGTTTTGTTTTATTTAACGATGCAACTAGAGCACATTGATTTTTTTATCTTATCATCGGCTATTGGACGTCAAACATATGGTCATTCTGACACTCTTTTTTAGAGGAAACCCGCTGTCGCCACATAGACTACTCTTTTACGACAGGCAGCAAGGGATCTTTTATTTGCGCTTCCCACGGGCAGGATAGCACAAACCATGGCCTTTGTTGAACCAGTTATGGATCACTGGTCGGTGCAAGTGCTTTACACCTACCCATTGAGCCTTGCGGAGCACTCACTCGGGGTTTGGAGTCGGTATCTGGATATAAAAATCCCATGCCTCGACTGGGATCCGAACCCAGTACCTACCAGCCTATAGACCGATGGCCTACTACGACGCCACCGAGGCTGGTATCGCCTGGGATTAAGTCAGATTTGAGAGGACTTGTCGTATGTTGTACTGGTGTGATCACTAATTAAATTTGTGTTAAATCCATCAAATAACACGTCGTGATATACTATATTTGCCGTTAATGTTACAGTTCCTAGTTGATAAAGCGTTCGCTTGATGCGCGGTCGGTCTAGGATCGATCCCCGTCGGTGAACCCATTTGGCTATTTCTCGTTCCAGCCAGTGCTCCACAACTGGTGTAACAAAGGCCGTGGTATGTGTGTAGGATGGTGCATGTAAAAGACCCCTTGCTGCTAATCGAAAAGAGTAGCCCATGAAGTGGCGACAGCGGGTTTCCTCTCTCAATATCTGTGTGGTCCTTAACCATATGTCTGACGCCATATAACCGTACATAAAATGTGTTGAGTGCGTCGTTAAATAAAAAAATTTCTTCCTTCCATGCATGTTAGACATTACATAGCTGCAGTTTAAACTGTTTCGAAGTATCGTTAAACACATATTTCATTCTTTCTACAAAAGTGTGTCTCGAGTATTATAACGTGTTATGCTAGTATCAGTCTACCAACTGTCACGACAAAGTTCACCTTCCATCAAATAACACGTCGTGATATACTATACTTACCGTTAATATCAGGTCAGGTCAGGTCAGGTCATATGGCTTTACGTGCACATTCAGAACAAGCTGTTGTAGCGCACGCCTGTCCTGGACGCAAGAGCCGGCCTTGGCCGGCTCCTCCGTCCAGGACAGGAAAGGTGGGGGGGGGGGGGAGGAGGGACCGCCTGCACTGGCAGGTGCAAGGGAACACCAGCAGCCCGACCAAAGTCGGTAGCAGGCGGGGGTGGGGATGATGGTGCTATGGAATTTTAAATGGCGCACAGTATTATGCCAAAGAGAAAAAGTGCGCAAATTTGGTTGAGGAAATTGGGCGCAATTTTGAACGGTCGGTCAAGAAGAAAGTTCCAGAGCTAGTATAGGTTTTGACATTAGTGAATCGAGAGTAGCTCGTTAATTAGACCTCTATGATGCTGTGGTGTCTCCCTAGGTTGACATTAGTGAATCGAGAGTAGCTCGTTAATTAGACCTCTATGATGCTGTGGTGTCTCCCTAGGTTGACATTAGTGAATCGAGAGTAGCTCGTTAATTAGACCTCTATGATGCTGTGGTGTCTCCCTAGGTTGACATTAGTGAATCGAGAGTAGCTCGTTAATTAGACCTCTATGATGCTGTGGTGTCTCCCTAGTGAATCGAGAGTAGCTCGTTAATTAGACCTCTATGATGCTGTGGTGTCTCCCTAGTGAATCGAGAGTAGCTCGTTAATTAGACCTCTATGATGCTGTGGTGTCTCCCTAGGTTGACATTAGTGAATCGAGAGTAGCTCGTTAATTAGACCTCTATGATGCTGTGGTGTCTCCCTAGTGAATCGAGAGTAGCTCGTTAATTAGACCTCTATGATGCTGTGGTGTCTCCCTAGGTTGACATTAGTGAATCGAGAGTAGCTCGTTAATTAGACCTCTATGATGCTGTGGTGTCTCCCTAGTGAATCGAGAGTAGCTCGTTAATTAGACCTCTATGATGCTGTGGTGTCTCCCTAGGTTGACATTAGTGAATCGAGAGTAGCTCGTTAATTAGACCTCTATGATGCTGTGGTGTCTCCCTAGGTTGACATTAGTGAATCGAGAGTAGCTCGTTAATTAGACCTCTATGATGCTGTGGTGTCTCCCTAGGTTGACATTAGTGAATCGAGAGTAGCTCGTTAATTAGACCTCTATGATGCTGTGGTGTCTCCCTGGTGAATCGAGAGTAGCTCGTTAATTAGACCTCTATGATGCTGTGGTGTCTCCCTAGTGAATCGAGAGTAGCTCGTTAATTAGACCTCTATGATGCTGTGGTGTCTCCCTAGGTTGACATTAGTGAATCGAGAGTAGCTCGTTAATTAGACCTCTATGATGCTGTGGTGTCTCCCTAGGTTGACATTAGTGAATCGAGAGTAGCTCGTTAATTAGACCTCTATGATGCTGTGGTGTCTCCCTAGGTTGACATTAGTGAATCGAGAGTAGCTCGTTAATTAGACCTCTATGATGCTGTGGTGTCTCCCTAGGTTGACATTAGTGAATCGAGAGTAGCTCGTTAATTAGACCTCTATGATGCTGTGGTGTCTCCCTAGGTTGACATTAGTGAATCGAGAGTAGCTCGTTAATTAGACCTCTATGATGCTGTGGTGTCTCCCTAGTGAATCGAGAGTAGCTCGTTAATTAGACCTCTATGATGCTGTGGTGTCTCCCTAGTGAATCGAGAGTAGCTCGTTAATTAGACCTCTATGATGCTGTGGTGTCTCCCTAGGTTGACATTAGTGAATCGAGAGTAGCTCGTTAATTAGACCTCTATGATGCTGTGGTGTCTCCCTAGTGAATCGAGAGTAGCTCGTTAATTAGACCTCTATGATGCTGTGGTGTCTCCCTAGGTTGACATTAGTGAATCGAGAGTAGCTCGTTAATTAGACCTCTACGATGCTGTGGTGTCTCCCTAGGTTGACATTAGTGAATCGAGAGTAGCTCGTTAATTAGACCTCTATGATGCTGTGGTGTCTCCCTAGGTTGACATTAGTGAATCGAGAGTAGCTCGTTAATTAGACCTCTATGATGCTGTGGTGTCTCCCTAGGTTGACATTAGTGAATCGAGAGTAGCTCGTTAATTAGACCTCTATGATGCTGTGGTGTCTCCCTAGGTTCCAGAGCTAGTATAGGTCTTGACATTAGTGAATCGAGAGTAGCTCGTTAATTAGACCTCTATGATGCTGTGGTGTCTCCCTAGGTTGCCCATAGGGTCCCGTTAATGTTACAGTTCCTAGTTAATAAACTGTGTTACCGGCCTCGGTGGTGTCGTGGTTAAGCCATCGGATATAAGGCTGATAGATACAGAGTTTGCAGCCACCCAGAGTGAGTTTTAACCATTCATTGGGTAGGTGTAAGACCCCTACACCCTCTTCTCTCTCACTAACCATTAACTACTAAATGGACAGACAGCTCAGATAGCTGAGGTATGTGCCCAGGATAGCGTTCTTAATTGGAACCTTAATTGGATATAAGCACGAAAATAAGTTGAAATGAAAAATAAAAATATTACAGTTCATAGTTGATAAATCGTGTACGCCAAATTTTGTTGATTTAAAAATGTTGCATCCATCGGTATTTGTTATGTTAATTAATATCTGCCATGTTATTTGAATAAATATTGTTATAATAGTATTTAAAAGTGTATTGTCACAGATTTGTATCTCTTGACATCTGTCTTGTATTTACATGTATATTTGCATTTCATAGAAGTGTAATAATATCACATATTTGTACAAATATCTCTTGGAATCTGTCTTCTATAGAGATACGACTTTATATAATCTATTACTATACTAGTTCTGTCATTTTGGTTATATGAAAACAAGGGGTAATCATAGGGTCTTTTATTTATGTGACACTGTTTGATTTCATATTTCAATTCTTGTTTCTGGTTATCTATATATTGCGAGTATCAACACCGCTGATTCCAGAGAAGCATCTCGATGATAGAGCGCCGGGCTGAGCTGCGATAGATCGCAGGATCGATCTTTCTCCGCGGATCATTCATCTCGGTCGACCCCTGGGGTCTTCCCGGCCCGATGAGTGCCACGAGACGCATGCATTGTTTGTTATCCTATCGTTGTGACTTCGCACACACAGGTTATTAGGTGTGCTAGCTTGATAGCAGGGTCCCTGGAGACCAGTTGAAGCTATTCGCTAAGCATAATCCGTGAGATAACGGCGATTTCACCGCCCTCTTCCCTGATATAAATATGTCCTAAATAGGCAGCGTGTGCAATGATATGTGGGTCCAGGACATTGTGCTTGACCTTTGATGCAGAGAAACATGATAATTAAAAAAATATTTTTATTCATCATGCATTATGTATTATCCATCCATCCATCCATCCATCCATAAATTAAAAAAAATCCTTCCATCCATTTATCTATCATTTTTATAAGATGCATCCATCTATCTATCTATTCATCCACCATCTATCGATCCATCCATCCATCCATCCATCCAAAACCCACCCATCCATCAATCTATTCACCCACCCATCCGTCTATCGATCTATCGATCTATCCATCCATCCATCCATCCATCCATCAAACAATCCAGCCATTCAACCATCCATCCACCCATCCCACCACCCATCTATTTATCTATCTATATATCCATCTATCTATCTATCTATATATCTATCTATCTGTCCATACATCCATACATCCATTCATTTATATATTTATACGGGGCAGGACGTAGCCCAGTGGTACAGCGCTCGCTCGATGCGCGGTCGGTGTGGGATCGATCCCCGTCGATGGGCCCATTGGGCTATTTCTCGTTCCAGCCAGTGCACCACGACTGGTATACCAAAGGCCGTGGTATGTACTACCCTGTCTGTGGGATGGTGCATATAAAAGATCACTTGCTGCTAATCGAAAAGAGCCCTCTCTCAATATCTGTGTGGTCCTTAACCATATGTCTAACGCCATATAACCGTAAATAAAATGTGTTGAGTGCGTCGTTAAATAAAACATTTCCTTCTTTATATATTTATATTTTCAAGGCTAATACAAATTTTAGCTGAGAATATTATTATATATATAACAATGATATCTTCGCGGTGCTATACCAACCAGATTCGTTGTGAAAAATATTCTGCTGATGTTCGGATCATAACATATATATTATTATTATATATACCTAATACGGCTAGTATTGATTGGAAAGGGAACATTAACAAAAGCGATCTGGGTGATCGGTTATCGCTGAGAGGGGGGCTCAGATGCTTCTGGCAGGCGGCACCGCTCTGTGAGGGATAACCTATCTTGGGGAAGTCTGCACAAGGCGAACCCGATACACTCGTGGTGAAATCAGCCCCTCCCATGTTGGGTTCTGCCGCGATCATCTTACGTACAAATGTGGAATGATTCATTGAAAATGTCAGCCGAGATTAATGCACTGTGTTTTCATTACATGTACAATTTTAACTATCTGTAAAATGAGACTTCCAGGATATGAGATGGATAAGGATTTCGCGGCAGCTCCAGTATCCTGTTTCGCTGGTGTCTGTTGGCTGCATAAATTGAGTGAAAGTTGTTTGTTCAGTTAGGTGTGTTCGCTGGTTATCCGACACCCATTATCCTCGTGTAATATGGCCGCATTTGCAAATGGCAATATATATTCCCCGTCCGTTTGTTCCATATACAGCGAGTCGTAATATATAATGAATGAAAGCCTATTAAAATGAAATATGAGGCATACAGACTTGTTAACTTATACATCATATCGTGTTTTTCAATTATACCAAAGCACACCTTACAAGGGGAAAAGGGTCAGGGTGGGTAGGAGGGTGACTTTCTAACATTACAAACTAGTTGTGTAATATTCCAAGCCCATGTTCAAGATGTAATATGGGACGATTATGGAAATGAAATATTAACTAAGCAAACGCAATGTGTGTGGGGTTTTTGTTGTTGTTGTTGTGGGGTGTTGTTTTTTTTTTTTGGGGGGGGGGGGGTTAGCACATGACAAGCTAGATAAGAAGGCAGTTGGATTTTTTACACTAAAAATGACAACTCATTATACTGGCCCTTGTTTCTTCGATTTGTAATGAATCGTAATATATAATAAAGAAACAGTATTAAAATGAAACATCAGCCTGTAATATGAGAACACGCGAGACAATGGTGGAGGTATTTTTGACATGGCAAATGGCAATATAACGTATCAATCTCTTGTTTCGTGTATACTGAGTCGCAATATATAATGAGTGAAGCTTATTAAAATGAAATATTAGCCTTACAGTGTTGTTAATTAATGCACCATATTGTCTGTTTTCTAGCATACGACGGCAGACTAAAGAAGAGGGGATGAGGTGGGGTCTTGACATTTTTAATTTGAATGAATGAATGGATGTTTAACGACACCCCACCACGAACAATACATCGGCTATCGGGTGCCAAACTATGGATTCTTAATTTAATCAACTTGATAATATTATATTTATCTTGAAAAGAAAGAAAAAAAGAAGGGGAAAAAAAAGAATTTTTTTTTATTTGTAACATCCCAGCTCATTCCAAAGTATTCAGCATTTTAATGTCATTAGATAGAGATTGCAAGCATCCATATTTAATAACGAGGAATGCTTGTTTGACAAGCACATTTTAAACGATGGCTATTAGGTTTCTAACATACAATAATTGCAATATTTTGTCTAGAGATCGAGAGAGGAAACCTATGTAGGCCACTCTTACTGGTGATAAATACTTTATGAACATATATAGTAATCATTCTCCCAGACAGGATATTCGACAAGTTGTAGAACACTGATTGGAAGGGAAGAAACCCGACACAACCCTAGCGGGCATTCTATCTTTGAGCTACAGTCCACTTCACTAAAATCGTTAATATTGACTAGAGGTGAAAAACGATCCGATTCGATACACCCAGTGGAATCGATCCCGCGACTTCTTGTGTATCTTGCTTCATGATCCAAACTAAATTTATAATTGTCTACTAAAATGTCACTTGACGTGTTTGAGTCGTAGAATCTATTTGAAACATTGTTGACTGTTTCAAACTAGACCTACTCCGTTACCCGTCGGTTATCCTAGACCTCATGACCGGCTTCGGTGGTGTCGTGGTTAAGCCATCGGGACCCCGACCTCAAGAATGAGGTCTTTTGCGTTATTATTTTTTTTAAAAGTTAGATTGATAGGTGGCAACGCAATTCAATAAACATGTATATTCAGTTTCTGTGTGAAACTGTCATGCGATATGCACTTAAAACGTGACACGGACTACTTGAAAACGAAGCAGATATTAAATTACGGAGAGTGTGTAATTTCAGAATGTAAACCGACAGGGTTCACACGAGTGTTGCCATAGCTGTTGATGAATTCTGGTCCGGATACTGTCTTGTAGGTCACAGATGATCACTTGTGCCAAGGACACGTGTGCGGTACTATACCAATTCAAATCCCACAGGCGACCATGTTAACGTTTGTGTTTAAAAAGACTATATGCAATATATCAACCAAACTATGACCCATAAATATCAGTACTACAACCCCTACCTCAAAGTATTAACTGCAGAAAATTGTACCTTTCATGGCTCATTTTCGGTATAACCAGATGTTTTTACAACACCCCTAGTTTCGCACAATATTTTAGTACTTGTTTTCACATGTACCCCATACATGTTCCAAGCACAAGGCTGCTTGACACAGTGGTACTAGATGAATTAAAATTTTATACATTTTTAGCCCAGATGAAACTATTTTTTTTTACAACCAACGCACTCACATTTATAACCAATCACAGGACTTGTGGTGTTAACTTCTCTATCGAAAGTTCGGTGCACCTCGAACTTCGACCCAGCCGGAAATTAATTGGTATAGTGCTACCTGCGTGTGATATCACAGGCTTCTCCAGCCAGAAAATATAAATAGTATTAAACACGAAAATATGCTTCAGCGTTATCGGTTATTGCTGCTGTGTCTGATGAATACTGACACAATACAATATCTCATGGGTAGATTCGGTGGGACGTAGCCCAGTCTGCTGTGCAGTCGGTCCAGGATCAGTCCCAGTCGATGAGCCTTTTTGGCAATTTCTTGTTGCAAACAGTGCTCCACAACTGGTGTAGCAAAAGCTGTGGAATGTACTGTCTTGTCTGTGGGATGGTACATATAAAATACCTCTTGCTGCGACAGAGAGTTTAATTAAAATTTGTTGACTGCGTCGTTACGGTAAAGCGTTTCTGTTTTCCTTTTTTCATGGGTAAATCATTGGGATCATTAAGTACATTGTCATTATTTTCAGCAGCAGCAGCAGCAGCACAATGATCATCATCATCATCATCATCATCATCATAACAGCATCATTATCTCATGGTCGTATTTAGCGGGTAGAGGCAGATACACCTCAGAAATACGAACAAAATCGCCTTTTTAAATTTTAGTTTACAAGTTCCCTTTTTGTTTAGCTGGAAAAGATCTTGCATAATGTTGCCATGATTGCGTTTACAGCCCCTCTCCCCAGTTATTTTTGGCTTTACAGCTTTATCATCAATAAACTTTGTTATCACCATCATGATCGACATCGTCACCAGCCATGTTAATACTGGTAAGGACCATCATCAATTCCTCTACAACATCGGATTTCTTATCGGTATCGTCGTCGCACCGGTCATTACCACTATCATTTGACATAAATCATCACCATTCATACCATATTCATTTCATTTCAATTTATTTTCATGCTTATATTCAATTAAGGTTCAAGCACGCTGTTCTGGGCACACACCTCAGCTATTTGGGCTGTGTGTCCAGGACAGTGGGTTAGTTGTTTGTGAGAGAGAAGTCGGTGTAGTGGTCTTACACTTACCCATTGTGGTGTATTCGCTAAGCCTCAAAACAATTCGAATCAAGCAGAAGCTTCTTTCAAAAGTGTTGTAGTACTAGCTAGAGACATCAACAAGTTTTTTCTCCCATTATTTAAAATATTAATTTAATATATATATATATTAATATATACATATATATAGTCATGGATTTGACTGTTTTATTTCAGGAAGTATAAAATGATATGGACCGATCTTTATGTTTTGATTTTGTTTTAGGCTTGAATGGTGAGACAGCACTAGCAGCCAAACATCGAAATTTGGTGTCTCTCATCAACAAACGAGATGCCCAAGGTGTGTATATAGTTGTCATATGATACACACGATACAAAAGTCGCTACCTTTTCGGGGGTCTAATTTTAATTTTGGAGGTGTGTTGCCACCGATTTAATAACCATAATTAGGGCACCAAGGCAAGTTGGATGGCCACCAAGGCTAAACTGATTGCAAGCATGTTTGGTTACAAACAAATTGTTTCGCCAAACCGTCATTTCATTTGCAATTTTTTATTAGTTTTCTTTTCAATTAAGGATTAGAGCTGGTTTATCCTAGTAACACATGTAGCACGTGCTATGGGTCCCGCGCTTCATGGGGCCCCGCAGTGATGTGTACATTTATTTCCCCCAGGTAATTTTTCCCCTCTCCCCGAAGGCGTTGCAAAATATATATTTTTTGGAATTGGGCCCCGCTGTTATTTGTGCTACAGGCTCGCAGATCCTTAAACCGGCCCCGTTAAGGATACATATACAACACAGGATGTGCACGGTGGCAAACCAGGTAGGGCGCCACATAATTTTTCTTGTCATTGGCAGCGTCTGATTTACGGATCTGTTTTGTATATCATTGTAAAATCCAAAATGGTCATCAAGGCCAAGTGACAAGGTAATTAGACCTGTTGTATTAAATCAGTATTAATTAGAACGTTTATGGAGAATATTCTACAATGAATAACAAACTCTGTAACTCCGGGGTTTTCCCGGGGTTTTTTCTTTTCTTTTCTTCTGAAAGATGAACTATGTAATATGTAACACTGACGTTTCTCTCATTCCTTTTTTTCCACACTTCGACTTTCTTAAAATGTTAATAACTCTCAGACTATAGAGCTACATCTGTTAAACAATATTCTGTTTCAACATCCCACGAGGCCTGCTAGCTAATTCCTAAAAATGTTTTCAAAAACGTGTTTGGTGACAAACAAGATTGTGTTTCAGCCGCCGCCGCCGCCACTGGACAAATACACATTCCCAGTCGTGGCATTCATTTGGGAGATATTGTGTGTCCATAACCTTTAGGCAGCTGTGTCTCGGTATCGTGGAAGCGAGTCTGTCAAAATAGTGTCTGATCATCATGACATAGGTTCTACACAAAGATCAAATTCGGTGTCAGAACAACACCATGCTACATGTACAACGTGTACGTGCACCTACATGTATACGGTTTGTTAACTTCGTATGGACACAGTACAGAAGAAAAAACCCACCCAGGTGCATTTCAAGTTCACGGGGTTTTTTTAAGAGTTCAATAACGTTTGTCATTGGTGATATACTGTCCGGTTGGATTCTTATCCAACTAGTTACAAACACTCCCCACATGCTGATTTACTCACTGATTGGAAACTTGAGAATACACAGGTTATACGACATTACAGAATCTAAGATGGGAACAACTTTTAGGAAATACTTTTGTTTTGGTTTGAGTTGTAAATAAATTGGTCACACAATATACGATGATCTTTAACGCCAGAAGCAAACGAATACCAACCAGCAGTTCCGGATCCAGATAGTGGGTATGGTGGGTATCGTTTTCCAACGGGTTAAGCACCCTAAAACATCTTGACCTACGTGTATTTATTAATTTGAAAGGAAGAAGACCGATCAAAACTAATGGCTAAAAGCAAGGCAAGGCAATGCACAGTGTCGCGTCTTAAGCGGAGGTGCATATAAAACGTAATTTAATGTGTACTAAGACAGAAACCTGACTTCAGTCAGACGGACTTGGGAAGGGTACGATTGAAGTAATTTCGAGCTGGAGGAAGGGTCGGGCATTTACCATACCGTAGAGTTTGCATCATAGTACACCAACAAAAACAACCCGACTACCTAATGGATTGCCTTCGATATCTCAAATGGGCGGGATTTAGCTCAGTCGGTTGACTGCTCGCTTGAGGTGCTTGCGTCGCAGGATCGAACCACCTTGGTGGATCCATTCAACTGATTGTTTTTTTCTCGTTCCAACCGGTGCACCACAACTGGACAAAGGCCGTGGTATGTGCTTTCCTATCTGTGGGAAAGTGCATATAAAAGATCCCTTGCTGCATTAAAAAAATGTAGCGGGTTTCCTCTGATGACTACGAGTCAGAATTACCAATGTTTGACATCCAATAGCCGATTATTAATTAATTGATGTACTCCAGTGGTGTCGTTAAACAAAACAAACTTCTTCGATATCTAAAGTCTCTGCTGCAGTCCCATATAGGTAACACACTAGTCATTCTGTCTAGAAATACAATTTCTATTCCATCAGAAAAATATTCGACATTATGACATCCAAGTGCTCTTTTTATCAGAGCCAGTGTTCCACAACTTGTATAACAAAGGCCGTGGTATGTACTATCCTGTATGTGCGATGTTACATCCCTCCCTGTAAAAAAAACCCTCATGGATGAGCTCATGCAGCAGCACAATCAAATCGTCATTCTATATCTGTTACCTTTGCAGTGGTAATGCGCTCGCCTGATGTGCGGTCGGTCTAGGATCGATCCCCGTCTGTGTTTCCATTGGGCTATCTCTCGTTCTAGCCAGGGCAGCATGATTGGAATATCAAAGGCCGTGGCATGTGTTATCCTGTCTGTGGAATAGTGCACATAAAAGATCCCTTGCTGCTAATGGAAAAAATTTAGCGAGTGTCCACTGTAAGACTAAATGTCAGAATTACCAAATGTTTGACATCCAATAGCCAATGAAGGAAATATTTTATTTAACAACGCACTCAACACATTTTATTTACGGTTATATGGCGTCAGACATATGGTTAGGACCACACAGATATAGAGGAAACCCGCTGTCGCCACTTCATGGGCTACTCTTTTTCGATTAACAGCAAGGAATCTTTTATATGCACCATCCACAGACAGGATAGTACATACCACGGCCTTTGTTACACCAGTTGTGGAGCATTGGCTAGAACAAGAAATAGCCCAGTGCGCCCATCGACGGGGATCGATCCTAAACCGACTGTGCATCAAGCGAGCGCTTTACCACTGGGCTACGTCCCGGCTCCAATAACCGATGGTTATTAAATGAAGTGTATCTTAAACTGGATATTTAAAACGGTCTGCTGTTGTCCCATAGAGGTAACACACTAGTCGATCATTCTGTCTTGAAATACTATTTCCATCAGAAAAATAATCGACATCAAGTGCTCTTTTTATGAGTTACACCCCTCCCTGTTCTCCTATGCCCTTAACCCCCTAAAACCACACGCATGGATGAGCTCATACAACAGAGTAAAACACTTCCATAATAGTCATTCAGCATCTGTTACATTCGCAAATTTTTAAAATGCTTCTCTCTAGAAAGAAAAAAATATATATCTACGTCTTTCTGCAGAGATCAGGTAACCGAGCTGTAATGGCGTGTACCAAAAATACAAACCTTTCTACCGTCGGAGAGTCTCGACTTTCGGTCTCTCATGCCGCCAAGTAATTAAGGAAGAATGTTAGTTTGTAACGGAGCCGTCAATTTGCTCTGAGAGTGATCCGATTCATCCGGCTCACTTGGTGACATTTTCAATATCCAGATCAGATTTCATCAGTTCTTGTCTTTGATGTATCGAGCTGTCTTCCCGGGGGCTTTGATTGATGGGTGTGAATCATGGCTCTCCCTTATAAATACCTGTATGGATTGCTGAATAATGTGAAACTCGAAATAAGCTGGTTTTTTATATTATTATTTTGGAGTGGGTTTTTTAAAAAGAAAAATACCTATTGTCATTGACTTTTAAAAGTTGTCTGATTATGTTATAAATTGGTTTAGTGAAAATTTTAAATATACTATTAATATGTCGCTTACTTTCGTTGCTTTTAAAAGTTGTCAGATTATGTTATAAAATGGTTTTGTGAAAGTTTTTAATTTACTATTATAAAGTCGCTTACTTTCGTTACTTTTAAACGTTGTCTGCTTATGTCATAAATTGGTTTAGTGAAAGATTTAAATTTATTATTAATATGTCGCTTACTTTCATTACTATTAAAAGTTGTCTGATTATGGTATAAATTGGTTTAATGAAATATTTAAATTTACTATTAATATGTCGCTCTGATCCTTACCCCCTCCACCCCCACCCCCACACCACACCCCACCTGCGACTATACTAGTGTTTGGAATGGTTACAGTTGCAACATTCAGTAATATTTCCAATGGTTATTTCTCACACAGTCTAGCATCTGTGGGTTTCTTCTCTGATTCAGTATGCTGCACACCCTGTAGCCTCTTATTAGACCATTTGCTTGAGTGTCGATAAAAGGTTTTCTTCTTTTGTTTCGTTTCACTTTCAAAAGTTGAACGTTTTTGTTTGAGTACTGATCACTTGCAATTTTGCTCTTGGAGTTTTTTGTCAGTTTGCTTTTGTTTTATTTAGTTTTTTTGACTAAATACAAATTAAAATATTAACAGGTGTTTTTTTAGGTCATCTTGTAACGTAATTTGAAAGGGTTTGCACTTTTTTAGGATCGGAAAGAGTACATTTTAGTGTATATCCTCTTAAAAGTTGTATTTTAAGTTTGAAGTACTTTCTAAAGGCTTTTTTAAAAACAGATTTTCAGAAATCGTCTCTTAAAGGTTTTTGTCTTTATTTAGTAAATTTGAAGTCAACCCCAAAGTTGTTGGCATACACCTGTGTGTAAAATAAAGCAAAAAAGTAAGTCGATCCTTAAAGACCTTTATGATACACAATTTGTATAGATATTCCTCAAAGATTTTTGTTTTGCCATATACCGTCTAATATGCTTTAATAAGTAGAGGTGTTTTTTTTATAGGTGCTATTAGTTATTATAAGCTGTTATGTAACATATATCCTTTGTCATCAAAGCGAAGGTTCTGCGTGTAATTATGTAACCGTAGTTTTAATTCAGCTTTTCGATTAATTCAATATGCCATTTTTCTTGGTACTTTTTGTTCTGAAGATCCGCCATCTCAGATTAGCTTTTTAAGTCTCAAATGTCAATCCAAAAGTGTTTGTGTTCGTCTCATTGAAGGTTTGTAAAAAAGGAAAGAAAAGTTTGTTTAACGTCATTCTAGCACATTGATTAACCAGCGGCCATCATATGTCTACTAACGTATTATTATACTGCACAGGATTAACAATGTTTGTATCATGCATTTTGGTATTAGTTATCACTTTAAAAAAAAAAAAACTATTTTAAAGGGACATTCCCGAGTTTGCTGCATTGTAAGATGATTCCGACTAATAAAATATTTCTACGATTAAACTTACACATTAAATATATTTTCTTCTACAGAATACCAGCGTCTGTATATTTAATGTGTTTCTGGTCGTCTTCATATTTGTAAGAAGCCCAAACTGGATTTTGTCTTCAAATAATTTCGTACGTACGAAAAAATATCTTTTAGGAAATAAAATAAATTTAACCTAGTACAAATATTAGAACGATCAGGAACACGTTTAATTTACAGCCACTAATATTTTACACAGAAAAATATATTTGATATGTAATTACAATCATTAAAATGTCTCTGTTAGTCGATAACATTTTAAATATTGCAGCAAACTCAGGAATGTCCCTTTAAGAATGCGGGTGGGAGGAGATCAGAGTTGATTATTTAACCTGTTAATCAGAACAAGTTGTTAAATTGGCGCTAGTATTCAGATATAAGGAAATGACAAACCTGACAGCTAATGGTTAATAAGAATTACTTAAGACTCTTCTAAAATACACCAGTTTGTACTCACGTCACAAAAACAGATTCTAGAAACTGCTTTTAAAATACACGGACTTAGGAACCAGTAGCTTTAAACCCCCAATCACGATTCATGTTTAAAACCCCTCCTCCCTCTCTCTCTCTCACTCACACTCTCTCTCTCACTCTCTCTCTCTCTCTCTCTCTCTCTCTCTCTCTCTCTCTCTCTCTCTCTCTCTCTCTCTCTCTCTCTCTCTCTCTCTCTCTCTCTCTCGACCACTCTCTAAGATTTCAGTAACTTGTTACTATATATTGTTGCGCATTTATTAACAGTTTCAAGCATGATCAGTTACTAACTATAACAGTGAAATATTTACTCCTGACAAGCTAGGCAGGTTATGTTTCTTTTTCTTGTCACTGATTGGTCAATATGCTGTACGGATTGAATCATGTATGCTTACAATGACGTGATAATCGCCCATCAGTGATCTGTTTTAACATTTAGTTTTGCACATCACATAGCAAATTCAGGATCCATTTTCACAAAAAGATAAATAAAGCGTAATGAGACATCTCAGTAAGATTATATTTGTGATGAGTCGGTGCATTTGAGAGGCCTGTCGTAGTAGACGTTCAAAGAGAAATTTAAATCGAAATCTTAATGAATATTTTTTTTGTATTGATTATCAAGCATGCGCGCGCACACACACACACACACACACACACACACACACACACACACACATATATCAACTGATACAAACACATGCATGTGCGCACGCACACACAGTTATCTTCAAGAAGGAAATGTTTTATTTAACGACGCACTCAGCACATTTTATTTACGATTATATGGCGTTGGGCATATGGTTAAGGACCACATAGAGGAAACTAGCTGTCGCCATTTCATGGGATACTATTTTCGATTAGCAGCAAGGGATCTTTTATATGCACCATCCCACATACAGAATAGTACATACTACGGCCTTTGTTACACCAGTTGTGAGGCACTGGCAGGGACGAGAAATAGCTCAATGGGCCCACCGACAGGGAGCTACATTTATCTTCAGTTAACAAAACCAATATAATTTTATTATTCATTTACTAAAATCTACAGTATAATTGTATTTAAATATTCCACTTTTCACATTTATTTCATTATTATGATATTTAATAAGTCATTTATATATATATATATATATATATATATATATATATATATATATATATATATATATATATTTATTTATTTATTTATTTATTTATTTATTTATTTTTTTTTTTTAGATCTGTTAGACTCTACGTCGCCAATTCCAATCATTATCTGTGCTTGGTGTCAGAAGAATGGATCAAAACTCTTTACCCTGAAGACTGCATCCGGAAACAAGGCGTTTTGCAGCGAACTGTGTTTTAACCAGTGTCGGCGAGCCTCCTTCAAAAAGAACAAGATCTGTGACTTCTGCAAGCACGTCAGACCTACAGTCAATTATGTGGAGTTCCAAGAAGGAGAAGTCCAGCTGCAGTTCTGCAGCAAGAAATGCTTAGGACAGTACAAGATGAAAATATTCAGTGAAACAATTCGAAATGCCAACAAAGGCGGCGATGTTCCCCAGTCTCTTTCTCGCGAGATGACAGATCGGCAGATTCTGATCACACCTGACCTCTGGCTGATGGATGGCAAAGACAGGAACTCGACAGACAATGACAAAAGGACAAATTCTGAAGACAGTGGTGAACAGAGCCGTCATAGACACATTGGTGATAGGAGGAGTTCATTGTACAGAAAGCCGGGAATGTCTGCTAAAGAACGGTATGCCAAAGATGAAGAGAATATTCAACAAGCAATACGTGAATCGAAAGAAATGTGTTCGTCTAGTCCTTCAAATAAAAGCAAAATGTCACCGATTAAAATGCCAGTGACTCCTGTCTCATTTACTCCCGAACACATGATGAGGTTTCCTCCACCTGCAGGAGGCATGCCTCCCAGATCTCTGAATCCTCTTTTGATGTCATCGCTCTTTGGTCCTCAGATTGCGGAATTTGATGCTTCTGCACACGATCACCACGGTTTTGTAAAAGCAGCTAAAGAGAAACTCTCACGAAAACATGTTGGAATCCCAACATCGTCACCAGAAACGTCGCCATCCTCATCGGAAACATCTCCTAATACGTTTAGCTTGTCTGCACCTTCCACCACGGCTTCATCACAAATACACGGATCTGCTTTTCCACAAATGTTTAATCCAGCCATGTTTCCCTTTGGCGTGGCGCCCTTTTCCATGCCTCCAATGATGCCTGGAGAGCCGACAGTCCCTGGAGCACCATTTTGGACACACATGAACTTACTGGGCCCTGGACCGGGTACTTTTCCTCCAGGACCAGGGGCAGGGTTTTTCCCACAGTGTAGTGGAGTGCCCCCGGTCACTGTGATGGTTCCATTTCCAGTCATTCTTCCTGTGCCAGTTCCTATCCCAATACCATTACCAATAACAAAAGAAAAACTAGAGAAGTTTTATGCTGAAAAGAAAGCTTCAGCGGTTAAAAATAACCAGGATACCGAGACCGTGTACGGGGACTCTGATAGGTGTGTGTCGTCGAACCCTTCGTTAGACGAAGTTTCTGAAAACCCCGTGATACATCTCCCTCAACATTGCGTTGCTAAGGGCTGCTTGGAATGCGCCGACTGCCAGGACAAGCAGCGGGCAGAATCAGCAGACCTAGTTCTGCACATCAGACGAAAGCGGGCAGGAATAAGCGTTCTGGACTCCACCTACTCTATTAAAAGAGCTTCTACGCCAACAGCAAGCATGGAGCAATCGTACTCTAACTACACCACGTTGGGCAAAAAGGCGAAATTTGAACCAAGAAGTGACAGCGATGGAGCAATAGACCTGTCCGTGGACAGCACCACCCAAAATCGAGAGGCTTTCGGCAAAGACAGTCATGTGGTTTCTTCCAGTGATGACCGGATGTCGGCCGAGTCTCACGAAGTGGACTCCAGAGGAGATCCTCTGAAGATGACTCTGAAGGTTCCTCGAATCCACATCGTCTCAACCGTCAGCGATCCTCCTCTGACGCAGCAGCTGCCGTTACCGCCAACTGAGCATGCGTACTCGCTCAGGAGAAGTCTCATCCTCGATGCCCCTGCTCCTCCAAAGAAAGCTCCCAGTCCTTTTCAAGAGAGGCCATACGTGCGGAGTATTCCCAGAGACATGTTAGAGGCTGCGAGACGGAGAGCCAGAATCAGAACGAAGTGAACTGTCAATGTGCTGCTCCTTATTATTTCTCTCCTCCTGTTCCCCTGTTCCTCCGCTGTCTTCTTTTCCTCTTTCTCCTCTCCTCATTCTCCTTTTCCTTCTTCTCCTTCTTTGCTTTGTGGTTTACTGGGTAAATTATTTATATATTGGTAATATGTATATGTGTACTTTAAAGATATCACTGAATACTGTGTATAAAACGTAGGTACCAGTGTCATGAAAGGGGCTGTTCAACAAGTACCTAACCTTTGGTGGTCGTAGGCTGCGTAACAAATGTTAAGATGGAGTGAGATAGTATTACATGTACTAGTCAAATCATGTGACTTTTTATTGTTCTCACCTTTAATATAAAGTCGATTTGTTCTACTTCAGATGGTAATTGTACATTTGTGCGGAAAGTATTGGTCAAATTCGTCAGTCACAATGAAACGAATGGCTGACAAGCGTTGTGTAATTTTTAAGGGGATACTAGTGTTACGAAACTGTTAAACAGCCCCGAAACGATTTGTATAAAATATTTCAGTGTATAAATGTGGTTGTCAAGAAGTGACTTTAAATATGTAGATAATGAAATAAGAGTTGGTATCTTTAATTTGTTATTAGATCTGTATATTTCTGCATTTTCGTTTTGTAACGTTAATATTTGATACCGTCGTGTTACTTAAGAAGTGAACCGTGTCCTATAGCGTTGTGTCGGGTTATTATAGCAGCGTTTTCTGTCTCTAAACTCGCTGACATTTCATCGTTTAATATTTACTTTTTAGTCAGAACTTGAATATTATAATGTACTTATATCTCAAAGTTGTGAATGTGCTTCGTTAATTACTCGTTAATTACTGTACAATTTTTCATATTGGATTTCATCGGTGATTATGGCTGTATTTTCTAATTTCATTGTTAGTTTCTGCCTATTTTGTGATATAAAATATACCCTCGTCCTTCCAATCACACCCAAACGCACACCCAAGCACACGCACACACATCATCGCTTTGGGCCAATCCTGGATCTGGTACTGCACTTTCGTCAACGTGTCGTAATAGCACCTGCATTGCTTTTATGTCCGCAGTAAGAAGTAGCTGATTGAAGAGTTGCCTGTGGTTGGTGAATACCTCGATAAATACCTTGGTTTTGTTATTGTCGGCCTCTTATTAAAATACTAGCCGTCATCCGACGCACTGGTCAATGTGATTGCGGTTTACGCATGTAGGTCCATAATGGATGTGCTTGATTGAACATACAATGACAGAGCTCTAAGTCAAAGCTGGAAGTCGCTATATACCGAACAACAAAAGAAACGCAATTATTAATTTAGTTCTCATTATTCAGTTTGAATTCTATTAGTTTTTGTGAGTATTAAAATTACCAATAGCTTGTGTACATTAAAGGCCCACCAACTTTGACAGTCTGTTTTCCGAATTAATTGTATTATGACAAAAAAAAAATATCTATATTTTAAAATATGTGTGTTTCTTTTGTTGTTAAATATATTAAGATATGGGTTTTGTTGGGTTTTTCTGTTTTATGCACCTACCCCCCCCCCCCCCCCCCCCCCCCATTTATCATGCTACAAACGAGTTTCTGTGATAAATGGTAGCCTTGTATTTGAAAAGGTCAATTGGATTTGTTTTCGAATTAGCAATATATATATATATAGTTATGTCGACTCATTTGTAGTGGTTAAATTATTTTTGTTATCTGACTTATTATTAATAATACATGTTTGTATTTCTCTATGTCAAATGTATCATTGTGAGTAATATAGTAGGAGTCAGATATTGTTAACAGTTAGTTGTATTTAGGATTTTTTTTTTTTTTTTTTTTAGTAATATTTTCTTAATTTACTCGTCATACGGAGACGTAGCATCTTTAAATACGTTTATAAAAATAGTATAATCGTAATACGTCATACGCCTGATGCGCGTTCTGTCTAGGATCGACCACCGTCAGTGGCCATTCGTTCTAGCTAGTGCCCTACTATTGGTATGTGCTATCCTGTCTGTGGGATTGTGCATATAAAAAAATCTCTTGCTATTAACAGAAAAATGCAGATTGTGTCTTCTCTAAAACTATATGTCAGAATTACCAAATGTTTGACATCCAATAGCCGATAATTAATTAATCAATGTGCTCTATTAGTGTCGTTAAATAAAACAAACTTTAAACCTTTACGTTATACTTATGTTTAAGACCAATGGGCATGTTTTCTAAAACACGACGAATCGTTTGAGGGCGGGGGGGGGGGGGGGGGGGGGGGGGGTATTTATATCTCATTAATGCAATATCTTCTTTGTCTTTTCTGTAGAAATACAAAGTATTACTGGTAGTAATTAAATCTTTAAGTTACGCAAACAATAATTAATAACATTACCATAGTCAGCTTTGGAGTCATGACCAAATCTGTTGCATACTAACACTATTAATAAATAACAAATTACACGAAATTAATTGGACTTTTTCTGTCAGTTATCACTACTTTATATAACAGGTAATATGTATACTTTCGATTTAACTATAATTACAATTACTAATGTATATTCAGCAAATTTGAATACTGGATTTTTTAATGTGCCCTTTGCTTATTTTTCTGGTTTTAAAATGTGCCCTTTGCTTATTTTTCTGGATTTATAATGTGCCCTTTGCTTATATTACTGGTTTTATAATGTGCCCTTTGCTTATTTGACCACGTCTCCTGGATTATAATGTTCTGGTGTGTCCAGGGTTATCTCTGGTTATTTCACAAGGTTCCCTATTGTTTTACAGCATGCGCCGAGTTATTTCACAATGTGCCCTAGGTTATTTTACAATGTGCCCTGGGTTATTTTACAATGTGCCCTGGGTTATTTTACAACGTGCTCTGGGTTATTTTACAATGTGCCCGGGGTTATTTTACTTTACAGTGCGCAATGTTACATTACAGTGGGTCCCGTTATTTCACAGGACGTCTCGGGTTATTTTACCTGGTACCCTAGATTATTTTACGGGGTGGTTTGAGACTATTTTACAGTGTGGCTTAGTTTAATCCACCGAGTCTCATCTGACATAGCTTTTCTATGGTGACCTTGCGTCCCCCCAAAAATCGATATCACCGTTAGGAACACGACTGATAGTTTTGCAACATTAATGTCATAGATAGGGACTAGGACGGTATCGAATGACCCGCCAGTCATTGTTTAGTAGTCCTGGGTACAAATTGACCTACATTGGATCAAGTTCTATTCTCATGCCGTTCTGACTGCTTTATGACATGCTATCCGCGATACCATCTTGCATGGGATTGGTGAGCGGCTCCCGTTTCACGTCAAAGGTTACAGGGTTAAACGAAACCTTGTTTCGTGGATCGCTTCTGCCTCTCTCTGACATTTGTCAGTCGGGATCATATTTGCTGATTTAATCAGAGATATTTGATACGTTCCAAACAAGTATTGTTTAGCATGAGAGGAATCAAATTCTGTAGTTGGTAGCGTACTTCTGTTTATATTTGTTGTTCGTTCGCTTGGAGGTTTGGGAGACAGAGACATAAAAGATCTTTACGCGCACGCACCCTGTAACCTGACTGCATCCGCTAACCTTCAGATCTCGGCGAAATGACGTCTGCTGCACATATCATTACATTTAATTTGCCATTCTAGACTTTCATTTAATCGTTTCATGGTGAAGTGATTATATACAACGAGCATGTTAGGCACTTCTCTTTTAAATAATAGTATATATAATTATGATATTTTATTTTTTGATGGTGGGATTTTTTTTTCGGTTCTCCCCCCCCCCCCCCCCCGTTTTTGTTGTTGTTGGTTTTGGGGTGGGGGTGGGGTTAAAGTATCTACTGACAATGATCAAAATGTAACACGCCGCTGTTGATAAGTGATTCTCTTTCATAGAAAATAATATTCCATTTAATGACTGACAAACTAATGTGAGAAACTCTTATTCTTGTTTAGATACTGAAGCACGGCTGTTAAATATGAACACATTATCAGACATATTATACACACATTAAGTGTATTAACTTAACAAATAAATACCATAATCTACAATAAAAACATTAAATCCAGCTCTAGGGTAACTTTATTTATACACGCTTATAGAATATTAATAAAATTGGCGGAGAAATTGTTTGTTTAGTTTAACACCACTAGAGCACATTGATTAATCAATCATCGGCTATTGGATATCAAACAGTTGACAGGTAGTCTTCAGAAAAAATCCACCATTAGCAGTAAGAGATATTTTATATGCATTTTCCCACGGAAAAGATAGCACATACCACGGCATATTATATACCGGTACTAGTTGTAGGGTTACTCGAGTCACGACTTGAAACCCCCTTCCCCCTTAAAACAATGGGTCCGCCGAGAAGGTTCGATGCTATGGCCCGGGCACTTCAGGCGAACGCTCTACTGACTGCGAAAACGATACTAAAACAAAACAAAGAGCAACAAAAACTTATCACTGTGATTGATTGATTAATTGATTGATTGATTATATTCTTAACCCAGACAGATGCCTGTGATATAATGTCAGCGTATTAATGTACAACGTAGTTTGCCCTCTCGTTAATATATCATTTCAGTCACTGATGTTTTATATCCACAACTAAAGATTAATGCAAGATAATTATCCGTTCTCTATTATGTTTATTCATGAAGACACATGAGACATTACGTTTGCCCATTCTGTAACAGTTCTAACACGGTAATTGAATGGTTAAATAACAGGAGTACCACCGACATGACTAAATATTATTAGCCCATACCCTTGAATCAAAACTGTTTTGTTTTCTGTTACTAGTACATAGGGCCTACTCTTTATTGTTATTTTATGTCATCCGTTTTTCAGTTACTTGCAATTATAAACGTGGTCAGAAATAATGCTTTAACAAATGTTATATTTAAATTATTAAATATTTATTTTATGAATGTTTCATGTTCTGTGAATAACATTAACATTTTCAGTTTCTGTGTAATGATTTTAGGGAAGTTGTGTCTGTGTAAATTTGTAAATCATTAAAGAGTGCTAAACTTACAATACGAAAGGAAGAATATAGTAAATATTTGCCTATTTCTGTTTTAACAGTTTGTGAATGTTAAAGTACAAATATCGATGTTAATGCACATGTGTTACTCCTATTCAAGTTAATGAAAAGTAATGTTTTTTTGTTGTTGTTTTTTTATCAGTAGTTTTCTTATTCTTAATATCCTTTTTATTAATATGAAACTGAATCGTTAGACACATTTGTGTAATTCGCACTCAGATTTAAAGACAATAAATGGCATTACAAAATACAATATATATTGCTCACCAACTCCAACACATGCACCAGTGCCCCGTTCCGCGAGGTACGAAAAAGCGATCATATATATATATATATATATATATATATATATATATATATATATATATATATATAATCAGCAATATAAAATTAGTAGAATCTCGTTGGGTCGAACTCGGAAGGGTCGAATACACAGCAACGCTCGAACTTAAAACAAAGTACCGAGTTACACTTACACACTGTTGACCGATTGGTTAGGTCGAATTACCCGATGGGTCAAACACTTTGTCAAGCACCGGCGGGGTTCGAGCCAACGGGATTTAACTATACTCTTCAAAAAAAGAAACGCATAACTGGTAAATGTTAGGATTGGATTGCAAATTTATAGCATCATATCTTTGCTCAATACCAGAGCAGTAAAATTGAAACTTGTTAAACATGATCAGATCATCACTTGGAATGAAATCGTCTATCAAATCAACAGGATTAGGCCACCGTATCAAGGTCACGGTCATGGACACTAATATAGAGTATGAGCCCCATGAGCAGCAATGACGGCTTGGCACCTCCTACGCATGGAATCAAATAATGCTTGAATCACAGGCTGGGGAATTGTAGCCCATGATTGTTGCAAAGCCTGGAGCAGCTGGGGTAGCGTTTGTGGCGCAAGGTTACGTTGCCGTAAACGTCGATCTAGTTCATCCCACAGGTGCTTATGGGGTTAAGATCAGGTGATCTTGAAGGCCATGGCATCACTCCGACATTGTGTTGATTCAGGAAGTCTGTTGTTATACGTGCGCTATGTGGTCGTGCATTGTCGTGCTGGAAGATGACATTTTCTGCGTTGATGAAAGGTATGGCGTGACGCTGGAGAATTTCGTTGCAGTAACGTTGGGCTGTTAGATGACCTGGGACATGTACAAGGTCTGTTCTGCCAGTGTAAGTGATGGCCGCCCATACCATAACACTCCCCCCTCCATATCTGTCCACCTGCCGCACACAATTATTGGCATAACGCTCGTTACGTCGTCGGTAAACTCTAGCTCTGCCGTCGGCGCGTTGAAGCAAAAAACGCGACTCTTCGCTGAAAGCCACTCTTCGCCACTGCTGTCGACGCCATATCAGACAACGTCTGCACCATGTAAGCCGTAGACGCCTATGTTGCGCGGTTAAAATTATCCGTCTAGCTGGTCTTCTAGCTCGGATATTGGCTTCACGTAAACGGTTTCTTACGGTCTGGTCCGAAATTCTTCGCATCCCAGGTATGACAGAAGTTGATGATGAAGCAGTTAGGAATCTGTCACGTAAATGTCGTAGACGTATGTATCTGTCTTGCGCCGGTGTTTTAACTCTGGGACGACCGGATCTGGGGCGGTCACGTGACACTCCAGTTTGCTGACAACGGTGCCAAAACCTAGATATTGTACTCTGATATGTGTTGAAAAGACGTGCAACTGTTGATTGCGATTCCCCGGCTTCCATCCGGCCAATTGCATTGTTACATTGTGGTTCTGTCAGCCTGGGCATAATTTCAACGTTACGTAGCGACACTATCGATAATGCGTGTGTAAATGTAACTCAATTTTCTGTCAAGGGGTAGTGCACGTGCTGTACGTGCATGATTTGTACGTGATAAATGTGAGCTCTGCAACCATTATTATGGATATTGTGAAAAACATATTTGCACGTGCTAACGTCAAATCATGCGTTTTGTCAGCTTCAGAATTGCATGATATCATATCCACTAGCTATAGAATAAGATAATACTAAAACATTCACTATTGTGTTATTTCAAAATTAATGTTATGAAAAATATGCTCTATGCGTTTCTTTTTTTGAAGAGTGTATATATATATATATATATATATATATATATATATATATATATGATGATTTTGATTTTTGTTTCTTTTTAATGAAGAGTTTACCAAAGTAATAAAGAATACAGTGTGCTATTACTACAATACTCAACTTTCGCTGGGGATATTTTGAAAAACGTATGTCAAGTAAAACAACTGCATTTATTGTGTTCGATGGATGATATATCTTCTAGTAATTGTAGTCCTATATTACTGTGGTGAAGTTTGGAACATCCAAACCGCATAGTCTCACTGGTCAAATGTTGCACAAATTTAAGATGTTGACAGACTGTTTATCACGACATACAGTTGGTATATATCTAGCGAATAGTGAGTAGTATGGTATACGTATAGGTTTTTAACGAGTTGTTATTTATTCTCTTTGTCTACATAATTGTATATAATGTACTATTACCAGTTATCTCTTGTATTGTTATTGTACAGTTCCCACGTGATATGTGATGTAGATATACGTACTACAGAAGCACACGGCGGTGCGTCCTTTGCGTGGCTGGAACCAAAAGCCTGTGTACCTGTGAGCTTTTGTCTCCATTAGCTAATAAAACGGTTAAATAGTAACAACTGGCTTTGCGTCTTACTTCCCTTCAGCTGGTAATACCAGATATAATTTTTTGAAAAAGAAGATTCAAGGAACGTAATATTAACTTTAAGGCATGTATCCTTGACATTATCATATTGATCTGGGGCAATACCCCCCCCCCCCCAAAAAAAACAAAAAAAAAAAAAAACAACAACAACAACAACAAACAACTAAAAACAAGAACAAACAAACAAACAAACAAACAAACCTTTAAGGCATGTTGAAGCATGTTTGTGAGTGAATGGAAAAGTATGCGTGTATACGTGCGTATGGACATATGTATGTATGTATGTATGTATGTATAGATATATGACTATATCTATGTATTGTATGTATGTCGAGTTTGTATAGTATACTGGGGCACCACGATATCGCGGTACTTAACTATTTGGAAGAAATAAAGAAATGTAATAACATATATGTAAGTAAATATACTTGGGTTGCAATTTTTGCTATATCTGCATCACGTCCATGACATTGCGTTGACAAATAAATGCAGTTATAACATTAAAACAGTTGATGGAAGTACACTATAGCACTGGCTTACGTTCAAGGGAGGTTACCACGATATCGCGGTAAATCGCAAACGTTACAGTACGGTGGACCACACGGGTCAAAAATGGCTCTTTTTGTACACACATTCGTAGTAATGTCTAGTAAACAAACTTCAACACAAGAACATAGAAAAGTCAATTTAAAACGTTTGGTTTTTCAATTGTAGTAAAATATTTACATTTTCCAATGGAAAAGCGGTAATAATAATTATTATTATTCTGCAAGACAGTGTGAGCATTTTTTCAATTGTTCATCATATTAGTAATATTCAACAGTTATATAATCAATAAATCAGTGAAACCAAGAATGGAACATATTAAAAGTTATGTGTTTTGTTTAAATTGCCAATAAATATAGGCATGACCCATAAATGTTTCCATACTTTTCTAGAGGTCGCGCGTTCTAAATATAGTAACACTGTGACCGTGTATAGCCTCATTTTGATTGTCAACAACCAGACGACAGTCTGATAGCTGTCGGAGCAGAATTGTATGCGTGTATGTTAAGTATTGGGGCTATTTATAAGCATGGGGGTGTCAGTAAAATCACACTCTCAGTTATTTTATGACCTAACAGTAAAACTATGAATACTTACCAAACATTATGACATTTCTTCAAATTTGTCAGCGTGCTAAACCGCAAAAATGTAAATGCCGCGATATCGTGGAACCAGCAAGGAGTATACATACTGTAACATACATTAGATATTAACTAAGCACAGTGGATAAAATCCTGTCTGGCCTCACAATTTGTATCTCATGTCGTCGCTGGGGCTTGAACCAATGGCATCAATTCGATAGCAGTTCCCAGACCACTACGTTAAACCGATCTGCTTCCAAGACATTCTCAAAAGCATGTATGTATATATGTATGTATGTATGTATGTATGTATGTATGTATCTGTGTGTGTGTGTGTGCGTGTCTCTCTGTCTCTGTTTGTCTGTCTGTCTGTCTGTCTGTCTGTCTCTCTCTCTCTCTCTCTCTCTCTCTCTCTCTCTCCTCTCTCTCTCTCTCTCTGTGTGTGTGTGTGTGTGTGTGTGTGTGTGTGTGTGTGTGTGTGTGTGTGTGTGTGTGTGTGTGTGTGTGTGCGTGTGTTGGTACTAACGTATTTGATGTTCGGGGCTTGTTGTTGGAAACAATGCTAAAAACAAAATCCAGACATTATTTGGCATGTCTATGAATAAGGACAATTTACACGAACATATACAATATTATTGTAATAAAACTGAATACTCTAACATCACAAAGACGTGTAGGCAATACATTATCATAGTTTCCACACCAACACATCCACATACCCACGCACATACACATATATACAGGCAGTTAAAGTTTTTGTTTGTTTAACGACATTGCTAGAGCATTTGGTAATTTTGACACGAAGTCTTCTGAGAAAGCCAGCTACATTTTTCAATTAACAGCAAGGGATCTTTTATCTACACTTTGCCACACATACACACACACATACTCACACACACGCACACACACGCACGCACACACACAAACACAAATTTAAATTTGGATCTCTTTCGTATGGATTTGTTTTCCCCAGTTTACCTGAGACGGTGGTTTCGTGCTATATTAAAAAAAATACAAAACAAGAAACTCAAACTTTGAATTAGCATCGTGATTTATCTGCGATTGGTGGCATTCAATTTGAGAAATTTAATACCAAGCCTCCAAGTCTGATTTGGAAGATATCCGCGCGCATGACGTGAAACTTTATATGCAAACAGAGATGCGAAGATAACACCGGTAACAAACACCACGACGTCCAGGAAATAATAGCTTTGTTAGGAAATCACAAAACTCGTATCATGTCGTGAAATAAGAGGTATAATATGGTCTTTGTATTGCACACATAATCTTACGAAATACATTATATATGTTTGGTCAAGGCCAAAGAATGTTGGAGGACAAACTGAATGTTTACCCAGGTCAACGTTTTGAGACCATTCCTAAATGAATTTGGCATTTTTATATTCATGGCATCATATAATATATCACCACCAGTGACATGTACAAATATATCACCTAGACTCACTCGTATATAATATTAAATTCCGTCTTGTCTTACATAAACTTGAAGATTACCACACACATACTCCATTCTATCACTCTCATCACACAATCTTAACTTCATTTTTTTTAGAAACACCCTTTGTAGAAGTGACATACACTAAACTTAAAGTAGACAGGTTTGGTTTTTGACTCGGGTCCAGGGGAGGATCCAGGAAATAGTTTGCGGAGGGGGGGGGGGGGGGCTAAAGAGGAAAGGGCACATGGATCAACTCGTCAAAAGGGCATCCTAATAAAAATAATAATAATAAAGATGTAAAAAGTGGCAATTGAATATTGTTAAAGGCTATGAATCCGACTACAAGCTTAAATTGGGCTTTCTATTTCTGTAGCAGTTACTATGGCTCAAAATCTGCAAGTGAAACAAACTTGTCTTGATCCAGTTTTCTAGTCGGTCTTCAAATAGAAAATACCGTACTAACTATATATTATAGTTTAAAATACAGTTTCCTAGTATTTAAAGAACAATACAATTTCCTGGTATCTAAAGAACAATACAATTTCCTTGTATCTAAAGAACAATACAATTTCCTGGTATCTAAAGCAGAAACGGACTATGAAAAAAAAGATATATTTTGGTCATCATATGTAATAATATACCAGTAAAACAATAAAATAATATTTATTATAATGTAAGCCTATTCTTGCCAAATTAAGATCAGAAACATTTATTTAAAGATTGCTTTATTTAAGTTTAAGTCTTCATTTTTTTTATCTGTTCCAGTGATACGCACGTGCGTTCGTATGTATGCTTGGCAAAGCGCCTGGGTTTGGGGAAAGGTGTCAAAGGTTTTTAAAAACTATTTTATATTATTGCTGATTAACTGACAATCACTTGATTTTCATTTTTATCACACTGCAAATTTCCAGCTTCAAGTTACGTGGATATTCTTTTAATCAGACTAACTCTACAACTGATTGTACACCTGAACACAAAATTGCAAGGCAAAACCTTTGTATGGTACTGATCAGTTTCTGTGTAATATCAAGATAGCATGTCCCGTCTCTTCTTTGTGTATCATCTACAAGCCCCGCCCGCCGCCATCAAGTTAGCGCTATCATGTCTTCCGCCCTCAGGGATAAGGTTACGTTACCACCTGCTCCAGTGTGGACCACGATCGCGACTCCCGTCACCTTCCCCTGTTGAGGGGAGTCTTTTAATGTCGCCTTACGGTCTGACACGCGATCGGGTCTGACAACAGACTGGGTATTGTCGTGACACAATGGTTAAGTCTAGAGCCACCCAATACTCGTCGCAATCCGACGCGCGCCTTCTCGTTATATACGCTAATCCGACGTCGTCGTTTGGAATATACTGTTACCGGCCAGAGCACTCGTTGAGTATCCTCATCGGCTTCGGGTTCGGCTGAGAGCGGGTTCAGATCAGTAAATAACGTCTACACAAACATCTCCGTTGATAAGCGTTTAAATCTCGCCTTCTAGCTGACGAGCAGTTTTTAATTTAAAAATGTAGACAGTGTATGTCACTGGCATAGGTTGCGCGGGGGGGGGGGGGGGGGGGGGCATATATGTGCCCCTGTGTGTATGTATGTAATGTATCCAAGCCCGTGTAAAATACTGTGTTAACTTCTTTATGACAATTATGGTATAACCAGACTCGTACAGGTAGGCCTACTGAGCTCGCATCCCGGTACGGGTTTCAACCCAGAGCGAGTTTGAAGGCACCTACCAGTAGGTTGGTAGGTGCAAGACTACTACTCCGACTTCTCTCTCACGAACCTCTAACAGCTAATCAGTAAGCCACTGTCCTGGACAGACAGCCCAGATAGCTGATATGTGTGCCCAGGACAACGTGCTTGAACCTTAATTGGATATAAGCATGAAAATAAGTATAAATGAAAACAAATTATTATGGTTATTTTCAATATAATAATTAACAATTGTTTCTTTTTCTCCCGTCTGTGTTTAATGTAAGTGGGCTACTCATTCAAACAGTGAAAAAAAGGAAATCATTTAGTCTCGAATTACACAGTCGATCTGGAGATGGCGTTGTGCCGGTGTCTTAGCTATTTTTAGCATGCAACCATGCTTCCTGTGACCTAATAACCTCTACATGGTAATTCGAAGTGTTATTATATCTCTGCCTGATAACACTTCCGTTGCTAGCATTATAAACTTGACGTTGTTATGTGATATCAGGTTACTAGGAAATGAATTGTGCGCATGACGGATGTTTGCTCAATTTTCAGGTAGGTCGTTTCCTTATTTTTCAAACATCCATTTACAGCAATAATTGTTGAACTGCCTAAATAAATATAGCATTTACCCTTATCGGAATATCAAATTACCTCTTATTTTTCAATTCTTTATTATTCGCTCCCATTCGGAACCAGCCAGCGTTTTGAATTAAACATTTTGAAACAAACAAAAACAAGTAGCTTCCTGCAAAGAATATTTACATTTATTATACACCCGTTGGCTATCCTGTCTGTGGAATGGTGTATATATAATATCCCTTGGTATGCTACTGATGGGGAAATGTAGTGGGTTTCCTCTCTTAGACTCTATGTCAGAATTACCAAATGTTTGACATCCAATAACCGATGATTAATAAATCAATGTGGGGGGAGGGGGCGGGATTTAGCTTTCTTGAGGTGCTTGCGTCGCTGGATCAAACCACCTCAGTGGATCTATTCAGTTGATTGGGTTTTTCTCGTTCTAGCCAGTGCACCACAACTGGTCAAAGCCATGGTATGTGATTTCCTGTCTGTGGAAAAGTGCATATAAAAGATCCCTTGCTGTATTATGAAAAATGTAGCGGGTTTCCTCTGATAACTACATGTCAGAATTACCAAATGTTTGACATCCAATAGCCGATGATTAATTAATCAATGTGTTCTAGTGGTGTCGATAAACAAAATTAACTTCTTTGTTTTTTTAAATCAACGTGCTATTGTTTTTATTACCCATTTCTAACACAGAGCCTTGCGTAGCCTATAGTTCGAGTGTCCTCGAGTTATCCCGAACGTTAATAAATCAATAAATTTTAGAAGTGCCGTTAAACAAAACGGGCCGAATATACGAATCCTGTTTTTCTTAAATACGTATAGGCCTAAGACATAGACAGGCTTCCTAAATTCGGTCCTTTAAATTTAAAATTTTAACTCTGTTGTATACTCTGGATTGTATATTAGTATAAACAGATTTTATGGCTATACCATCACATTTTGTTTTGCGGGTTTTTCGTCTTGAAACGAATTTTATATAAATTTTTATATTGCAATTTGTTTCCGGCATACTTCGTAATTCACCCGAATCATTTCGTGTACCCTCGGCAAAATCCCGAATGTTTTCAAATTCTTTTCAAATCACTGGCATGATTTTGCAAGTAAGGTTTTGATTGGTCGAATGAAAGGTCACCTGGACATGGGCTCCAACGGGCTGCTGTTAGGCCCACATGTAATAGTGGAGCTAATTTTAATTAGATTGATTGCAATGTATGACTATTTATCATCCCGCAAAAACTGGAATGGAACAAAATGGCTGCGCCCGTTATATCTAATAACATTTAACCGTTTTATTAATTAAATATAATAATATACTTGTTGATATTAAGCAATAATGTGCATTATATATCATTCCCAGTCTGGAGCTCCACGCGGTAAGACGTGTTTGTTTCGCTTGTGTACACTGCACGTGCTTTCACGGCTGGACTTGGGGATCCTTCATTTCGTTGTTTTTGTCAGCGAAATGAAGTTTTCTACTGAGGGCCATTGGAACTGATTGAACGCTGGAATGCTTCTCGTTTCGACAGTCTGCACCACCAGGTTGGATTCTTTTTTAGCGAGATTCCTTGCCTCCACGTCATTTCTCCGTCTGACTATGTTGACTTGTTTTTTTTCGTGACTCGTATGACGGCCATTCTGCAGAACGCCACGGTTATTTGCGTTTAGTCTCTACATGTCCGAGCCTGTCGTAGCAGCACTGGAAGATTGACCGCCCCACTCTAAGAAGAAATAGGAAGCGGGGTCAGCCCCTACTCTTTTTCTGGACTTTACTTTGTTTTATTGTGATACCATCTCGTATCCTCCGGAGTCGGGCCCGTCCGCACCACTATACGAACCCATGACGACTGGACTATACCCTAGTCTGATTCTATCTCTCGTTCAGACGGACCCACTATTTAATTTTTGGATGTAAATTTCAAAATTGTTCGCTTAATTTTTTTTCTCTACCGGGACAAGCCCCTGGCTATCCAGAGACAGGCCCCGGGACGGACATGCTCGAAACTCTAGTGGTATATGAGCATGTAAAAAGTATTCGCACTCGCACTCACATTATATATCTTTGAATATGCATGTCAATCCAAAAGCATTGCTTAAGCATTCCTTTAAACAAAAAACAAACACAAATATGAGTAATATCAAACAACGTGCAATATTCGACTACCAATCCTCCCCTCCTCGCAAGGGCTAAATTATTTTTAAATTAGTAATATGATTTTTTAAACTTAGGAAACCCGATTATAATTTGCGACTAAATTAGTAATTAAATTTTCTTTTTTTTTTCTTTTTTGGAAATGCGCTTTAAAATTTATTAAAACCCCCTTTATTAATTGCCGTAATATTCAAATTTGACCCGGTAATAATTTCTGTCCCGAGTGAAGAACCTGGCTATCCAGGGGCAGGACCCGGGATAGACATGCTCGAAACCTTAGTGGTATATGAGCATGGTAACATATCCGCTCCGCTCTGCAATATTCGAGTAACGAGTGTAGAAAGGGAGACAACTGCTGTTGAGGTGAATTTAACTATATGCGCATTGCCAATGTTGTAATTGTATTCTAAATTGTAGAAATACTTTAAATTTAAAAGCAGTTATATAATATATGTATATATCGGGTGATTAATTAAGAAAACAAAACGTTTTTTGATGGTTAAATTTTTAACACAATAAACTAATTTTGTACAAATTTTTACTCTTTTGTGTTGCATTTATTAAGTTTTCCGCTATTCAAAGTTTAACAATCAGTGAGACGGGGTTTTTTGTATAAATCACCAGTATAATAGTAATAATAATAATAATAATAATAATAATAATAATTATAATAATAATAATAATAATGTTTAATGACAGATTAAAAATTTCTTGAATTCAATGAGAAATTTATTTAAAATGGCATCTAAACCAAGACTTTCATCACTCTTCAAATGCTTTTCTTTTCTTTCTTTCTGTTTTTTATCGCAAACATTATTTCAGCATCAGTAATTTCGCAATTTAATTATTCATACAAGCTTTCATAATTTATAAAGTCCACATACGGATCAGCCTGCTGTTCTTGATGTGTTAGTGTTTCAACTACTTGTTTATAAAAAAAAAGGAAAAAAAAAAAAAAGAGTTAACCTACATTAGGCTTTTGACGTTTAGACTTGGAGACATTACGATTAAATTCTTTACGATTATATATTCTCAAATATTCAGGCTGATTTCCTTGTTTGAGACGTCTTTCCAGTTTTTATAATAACTTTTACAAGGTGCAAGTTATTGGTATTCTCGAGCGATTTCTAAGAGTTAAAAATGCGTAATGTCTCTAGGTAGTTTTAATATAGACACCTGCATTCATTAGTGAACCATGGTTTATTAGTTGCTCTATTTTTTATATTGTTCACCTTGGGAACATAAATACGTTCCTTGAAAACACATTTTAGGCCATATATGGTAACTATCAAATAACGACTTATATGCTAAAATATTGGTTTCGTAGAGAATAGGGAAAAGCTAATTTTTAAAACATCAAAGTATAATATTACTAAAAGAATGCAACAGTAAAAAAAAAACCTATGTTTATTTGCTGTTTATATACTAAGTATAGTAAATTCAGTCTCGTCGGTATATGAACAATTAAAAAAAAGAGAAGATATATAGGTTGAAAGTTCAAAATGGATCAAACAGCACACCAGGCATATGTAACACCACATACAATGAAAAACAGCAGCAATTATGGAGATATACGAATACAAGAAAATACAACAACGATTTAACAGTTTAACATTTTATTTCATAATTGAAGTTATGTTTATGATTCTAAAGCTAATTGCCATTGTTGAAAAAGATTCCTAACTTCCCCAATTTTAAAAACAAATTGATTTTACTTCTAAAAATTGGTGAAACAAAACTGATAGGCAAGTTGGACTACATTCCTTTGGTTTCGTGACTAATACATGTCACTTTGAACAGGTGACCACAAATTTAGCTCAGAAGCCCCTCAAACAGCACCACAATTAATCACTGAACATATATCAAGTTAGATTTCTTATGCTCATTTGAAATTTTTTGTGGTTAATTCTGATATGATATGCCTTTATTCAGAAAATGGTATATAAATAGAACCAATGGAAAACGTGTAGCTTTAATTTGCATGCAACAATAAGACTATAATTAGGTCGTTTGTGTAAAAAGTGCAAACATATAAATGGAAAATCCACTCCTCGCATTAAAAACAATGATATTTAATTACATCCCAGATCTTCCAATCACATAAAAATGTAACAAAAATGTCATTCATTGTCTTCTGCCAGGCATTGTAGATTAGTGAAATTTTAAAACAATAATTTTTTATGTTAATAAATACAACGCCTACATAATGATATTGTCGATAGGACATATTAGTTGTAAAGTGGTTGTCAGTATGTGGCAACATTATATTTTCCAACATATCTGTGTTTCTGTAAAAATACACGGTTTAACCAAACACATTAAAACTTGGAGGATAACTAGTTAAGATAACGAAGAAAATTGTGCTAATTTTAGTTTTTTGTTAAAGTATTATAACTTGCTTTGGTCATTGACGTGCCATGTTTATATCTATGCTGAACAAGATTTATGATGAAATATTATTACATTTTGTGTGTTTTTCTTCTAATTAGATCCATTTGCTTCAGTTTACATTAAAAAAGTCATAAAAAATTATATTTAAAAAAATGCTTGTTGTATGCTAGAATTAGATGTCAGAAGAGAGAACAAATGTGACTGGTTAATTAATCTCAAAACGTTTACTATTTATGGGTATTTTGAACTATGTTATATAGTGGACAAAAGCGCGCAATAAGTGTTCGGCGTCTTTAATTAGTTACCCGCAAGCACAAGATGGATTGTTATTTACGTTATCTTGAGAATTTATGACCATTTAAGTTATTATTACCAAAACGGAGTCGGCTATGTAATATTTGTTGCATCCTATTGCCATTATAAAAGTAAGAAGGTATAATTAATTAATGAACGAATAAACAAATGCATGCATATATTACAATATATTATGTTTTGTAGACGAAAAATCTGCATACAAACATACAAGCAAACAGACGGACAGACAGACATACCAATACAAGGATTTGGCAATTCAAATACTATAGTATTAATATATTTAAGGGACATAAAGAGGATAGTTTTAAGGTAATTCACATCTAGATGTCTACATTGTTGTTATATATATTTACTGATTTAACACCAGTTATAAATGAATAAGATACATTATTGCGTCACGATTTGTCAACCTGTCATATAAAAGATGGTTTAAACAATATTTATTACAGCCACATTTGCGGTTTTGGGATCAGCCAAGAGGCATACGCCTATATTAAAGCCTCATCCAACATGTTTACAATACAAAGTGTTTCATGTGCAGCCAAGATGACAAAAATAATAATTTGATATTTACAAACAGAAACAAATGGCGAGCGAGAGAGAGAGAGAGAGAGAGAGAGAGAGAGAGAGAGAGAGAGAGAGAGAGAGAGAGAGAGAGAGAGAGAGAGAGAGAGAGAGAGAGAGAGAGAGATAGCGCGTGCGCATTTTATTCAAAGATTTCTGGATAGCCTGTATTTAAAAGATCGGAGACAGTTAATAATTAATTTTACTGACTTTGTCGATAATACTTTTTTATGTGAAACTCCCAATCTCCATATTTGTGGAATGTGAGTCCCAAATGTTTGTGATTTTCAACCTCGAATACTTGAACATCATCTAAAAATATGTTTGGATTATTTGTTACGTTAATTTAGCCGTCGAATGACATAGTTTAAGGTTTTTTCTGGACTAAACTTAACCAGACCGTTTTTTGTTCCATGTCGGAGTTTAAAATATTTCCTCAAACTTGATGTCTTCTACAGTAAGAAATAATGAAGTATCATTCGCAAAAACTTATATATTCGATGTAATCTCACTAAAATATATCATTTAAATATATCAAAAATAAAACAGGACCTACAACTGAACCTTGGGGGACCCCGACAGACACAGTTAATATCCAAGAAGAGTGATTTTGTAATGCTACACGTTATTTTCGATCAGATAAATAATTTTCAAACCATAAAAAAGTTTTCCCTTTATTCTAACCGTTTCCAATTTGTAGATTAAATTCTTGTCATACCCGAGCGAATGCTTTACTTATGTCACAAAAGACAGCTCTAACTCCTTTTTCATCGTCCATAGACAAATGAAGTGGTATAAATCTAAAAGCTGGTTAACTGTTGAATCTCCTGGAATAAAGTCAGATTGAAATTTCCTGATAATATTATTTTGTCTAAAAAGTTAAAGATATATTTAAAGATTAGCCTACTTGTCAAAGAAATTGGTCTGTAATTGATTAATTCATATACACTATATTTTTATGAATTGGATTTACGTTTTCAAGTTTCCAGTGGGATGGGAAATAGGAATGATATAATGATACATTGAACAGATGTGTGTGTGGGTATGAAGCTCATTAGCAGGTCATTTAAATAATATCTTACTACTAAAGTCTAGACAAGGAGATTTAGATATATCAAGAGAATTTAAAATGTCTTCCACTTTATTTTTTACCAGGTGAATAATATTAAGTGAATTAACAACTGTCATCTGTACCGTTGGAAGCTCCTTTGATGGATAGTGGTTTTCCAAAATGGGCGTCAGTCCATTATCGCCAGAACTATAACATTTAGAAATTTGATCTTGGTGTCAGTAAGTTCATTAAAACTATTGTAATACTGCCATATAATTGGTTGCCAAACTTTCAAAATGGATAACTAAAATGGCGGTGCATGTTTTTGGGATGAAAGTATAATAATTTATGTTGAAATAATTTGTATGTTAAATATTAGGTTTTGATTGTTGATAAACGATTGTACTAACTTAAGTTTAAAATCAATGCTCAGATAGTCAGACAAAATATTTGTAGTATATACCTAATGTGATGAGAAATGATAATAGTTGATAAGTTTAGTTGACATGTTTTGTAGAATACAAAATCAAAATGTAACCCAGAATTGCAAATGTCTAAAATGATAAATGAAGATGAAGTACATAATTATATGCTGTATCATTGATCAAATCGTTGCGCTCACAAGTTACAATCATTACAATACCAAGCCATAAATGAACGAATGAAATAATGATAGAATGAACGAATGAATGCATGGTGGCTTAACAAATCCAAGGCACGAAACCCCTGAGATTAATATAGACAATGAGTACATTGTGCAGTACGTACTATACGCGTACACCGTTCTTATATTTAGGTACTAGCTATCTTCTGATACACTGCATGTCGGCTTCATCTCACTATCAACTGGCATAAGTTGTGTCTGCGGATCTGCACCCACATAATCATCATCAGGTACATCTCATGTCTGATGTTGTGCATAGTAGTTCATCAGCTTGGGTACCATATAAAGCATGTTGTTTTTTTGTTGTTTTTTCGTTTGTTTGTGGGTTGTTGTGTTTTTTGTTTTTTTGTTTTTTTTTGGGGGGGGGGGTTCCAAAGCTCTGAGGGATTTCGAATTCACGTATGTGTGTAGTGACATTTCGCCATGTTATCAACTGGTAGAGTCATCATTGATGGACACAAGTAGTCAGTAGGCTTGGCAGGGCCTTCATTTTCCAGTTCGCTGATAACAAATATTTCATATATTAATCATTAATATACACACTACATGGAGAAACTTGTCAACGCCTACGTATTTATGCTAGCGTTTTCTTGTACTTACATATGATTAGAGCGAAAATCTTCAACTTCTTGATGGTCGGCAAATATATAATGTTTTCGTTATAGACTTCTCTCTAACGACAGAGAGCGATTATAACTGTACACGTGTCCGTCTAGCTCTCAAACGGCAGAGTACTCAGCTAAAAATGAATAGGCACTGTCTGAGGTGCTTTGAATAAAACAGCGGGGGAATTTACATTAACCAACCAACCAACCATGGCGTACCAAAGAAGTTATGTTGAGTCTTTGATTGTTGAAGACAGCAGGGAACCACAGAAACCGATAGACAGAGAAAAAGTAATGAACATACATTGTAGATAGACATGAGCTGCTATATGTCGATTAGTCTAGGTGGTAGTAAAGGGTAATGCACTTTTTTGGCTACTAAATAAGGGACCACAAAGTTCATGTTTTGGACCGCCGAAACCGATTTACCGGTCATATCGTCCACTACCTCGAGTGTTATTTAGCCGTGATCTACTTACACCACTGTAGGGATGGATATAGACATGGAAAGAGTTCGACCCGTTCGAACTCATGCCTTAGTTAGAGAGAACTACATACCAGTTGTTTTGGCGGTAGGAAACCTTCTTTCTGGTGTGCAAGAATGTAATTACACATAACCATGTAGCTTGAGTCCTCTCTTAGTCTCTAGGCTCTAGCCCTCCCTTACTGATTGTTGTAGAGGAGCGCTAGATGGGCGGTATTGAAATTTTAGGTTCGGTAGTGTACTCTGTCTTAAATACATGCCTAAGTTTAAGTATTACCTGTTAATTTCATTTAAATAAAATTAAATTCCATATACAAGGCCCTCATCTCCCTCTTTTTTACCAGCTATTTTGCATTTGTCAGATATATTATTAGTACTTTACTAAATGGCAGATGACATTTTTCAATACCAGGGTTTCTGCCAGAGGGTAAAATGGGTATGACGCCATACCCAATTTTTTTTTTTCTTTCACAAAATTAATTACTCTTATCATTACTGTATGATTTTCTTAACCCTAACCCTAAAATTAAGCCATTTTCATTTATGGGGAGGCCCCCCCCCCCCCCCCCCCCCCCCCCCCCATACCTCCTATTGACTGTGGCTGCATTCAATTCCATAGAACCATACCCAAAAAACATTTTCTGACAGAAACACTGAATACTGATATTTCGGTATTTTGATATTTGCTCGATATGGTAAATTGGTAGCGACATACCGATACCGAACAGTAGAAACAGTATTCCACCCAACTCTAGAGAGCACTGTGTGTAATACTTTGGCAATCGTCGATGACCAAATGATAGCCAGCTACTGTGTCATAAAATACAATTTGTTTTCTAAATCTGATGCCACACAGCTTTAGTTTGATTATTCTTGAATCCATTCATGACATTAAACTTACATGTTGCTAATCAGTACCAACGTGTCACATGGTTACACACTTTGCTCTATGTCACCACAAGAAAATACAGTGCAGGTTCATTTTGCATAGATGTGTCGGATTTCTTTATGTAGCATTGGTACTGGTTAACAACATGTATGTAAGTTTGGTATCAGGTCGTTTCGTACCATACCGGTTCGTACCCAAAAGCATACCATTTCATACCCAAAGGCATACCAGTTCGTAACTCAGAGGAACATCGGCATACCAGTTCGTACCCACATTTATACATGTTATTTAATGAAAAACAAAACAACAAAAATCCAAGCCAACTGCATTTTAATAATTAGCGATTAGAAATTGTCACGAAGAATTCTCGAATGGCAGGATCAACTTTATTAAGTTTCAATATCTATAATACGCAATCTAATAATCTATACCAAAAATGATTATAAAAAAAACATAATAATGAAATATTTGACAAAAAAAAGTAGCAAACATGTAGGCCTACACACCTTTTTACAAAATAAGATCGTCTGCTTAAAATAGCACAGCAAATGGTAGTGCAGGGTGCACATTACTTTGTACGTCCGTTCGGACTAAGCAAAAAGCAGATTGGACGTGTTGCGACAGATACTGAATATGTGTTAAAGCAAATGGATAAATTAAAACAAAAGGTTGTATTCTTCTATCAAAAATGTTGGCTACGAAAAGGTATGCTTTTTGGTTACGAAACGGCATGCTTCAGTGATGCACAGCTCATAATTGCTCATTTAATTCTTATAAAAGATACTGAGTGATTATTACAACAAATTTTTTGCTAAATGTTACAATATGTTTGTAATATAACATTATAATTGTGTATTTAAAAAAATATATTAATGTTAGGTGTAATGTATGACATTATTTAATTGGTTACGAACTGGTATGCTAGTGGTTACGAAACGGTATGGTACGAACGGGTTTGGGTACGAAACGTCTACAAACCTGTCAGTTTAATGTCATGACTGGAATTGAGAACAATCAAACTACAGCTCTGTGGCATCAGATTTAGGGAAAATTTAGAGATTTAGAGGTGTCTCGAGCTAGAGACCATGTAGCGGTCTCATACTACATGGTCTTGTGGTATAAATCTTATACACTATAATAGTACAATAAAGTCCAATAAATAACATGGCAAAACAACTAGTATTGACGGGACACTGAGCATCCTGGCTAGGAACATGACAACATTCCTGGCTATGGACATAACGTCATTTGGGTGAAAACATACTTTGCATGCATGAATGTGTATCACACATATATATGTTCAATAAAATATTTTTTTATTGCATGGTTAGAAGTGTCTTGATTACTGTATAGTAAAAGTGGAAAATGTAACAACCAAATGGTCGCCAGCTACTGTGTCAAAACACATTTTTTCCTAAATTGGATGTCACAGATCTTTAATTTGATTATTCTCTAGTCTAATGATGACATTAAACTTACATGTTATTAACCAGTACCAATGGTACACAAATAAATCCAGTGCCCCAATGCGCATCGAAGCCCAAACATATGCATATTTTATTATCACACTACACAAGTTAGTGTTAAGTTGTTGTTTTTTCTCCTTCATTTTCAGACATGTCCACTACTTTTGAGGGTGTTTTGTAGCACAGGTCGACATCATATGCTTAGTGAGTTTGCCAGAGGGAATACACCAACCAATGAACTACAGATATATACATGGTAACATTATTCTAAGCATGATCTTAATTTTATATTTTAAATCCATGTTCGCTCTTCTGGCATTAGGACCAGGAACAACATTTCATGCAAACCATCATGCTATCTCTGAGTGGGTTATACAACTTGAAAAATTCATGTAAACTGCCAATCAGTTATACGGTAAACTGTATTTCGAGTACTCAGCGGTTCAAGGCCTAGACGGACATTTGGTTGGTTATGATTACTCTTTCAGCCAGAAATAACTATAGCGTAACCTTATTTGACATTAAACATCATTACATTGATAATTTTCGAGTTTGTCAATAACAAATATTTGACATACATGTATTAATCATTAATACACATACTACAGGAACTTAGGAAGAAACCCGTCAGCACCTACATATTTAACCAGAACATTATTAAAAGGCGTTGCTGTTGGGTTTCTTCTTATAGTATGTGACTGTGTCTTTACTGCCATGATTAGATCTCCAGTGGTCTGTACTGTCAAATTGTCCAGTTGTACGGCAGATTCTAAATCATTTATTATTTCTGTCAAACAGTTACTTAATTAAATGTTTTACCAATATATTTAAAACTATAATCTTACGGAAACATTCATTCTTAAATGATAGGCTTATCTAGACATGTAGATTAAAAACAAATACAAATTTTGCAAATTACAACCATGTATTTCACTTGTTTTATTCTGTTTGGTAAAAAGTGCTTTTTGAATAAATTATTTTTGGAAATATATTTATGGAAATCTTTTTATTACATCAGTATATTGTACCTGTTAGTACAATAGATGTATTCTTACTTAATTATTATGCAGAATAACAAGGCTGGAGTTTGATATCTTGCCCTGGATTAAACTGGTATGAAATTGTTGCTGTGTATACAGTATTGTACGAATAGGGCAGAAGCTGTGGGGTTTGTTAGTGGCTATTTTGTTGCAAGGCTTGAACTCAACGACAGCACTTGCCATAGGTCAGCAGCCTTACCGATGCCAGTGTTTTGCCACTGGATAAAAATTGCGTAACGGTTGAGTGATAATACTTGTGTTTTATATTTGTTTCAAAAGTTAGGTGGTTTAACATTGCTATAGGCAGGCTCAAATTTCTGTAGGTGACCATTTTTAGGCTACCTCAGTAAGTGGCTCAAGTGACCTATTGCTATCCTTTTTTGTCCGTCATACATAAACTTTTAACACTTTAACTTCTTCTCCAATAGAACTTGACCAATTCTAACCACATTTTGTAGTACATTTCCTTGGTACACGGAGAACCAAATGTGTGAATTTGGTGATTCCGATACCCTAGGTTCCCTAGTGCAAGGCCCAAAAAGAGAAAATTAAGACAAATATTTTAATGTCATTAATGTTGGGCCATGGGGTGGGGTTGAAGTTTACTACAGTTGTGATAAAGAAATGCAATTAAATAGTACTATTAGTAGACTACTACTACTAGACCATTTCCAACTAAATTAGGTGGGAAGCTTCTTTGACCCATGGAGAATCAAAATCATGAATTTGGTCATTCTCACATGCACACACCCTGAAATTGGGTATAATGCATTCCACAAGTCTGTTAGATGGGGCTAACAATTTACTCAGGTGACCTTTTAGGTCCATGGGCCTCTTTTTCCCTATGTAAAAACAGATTTCAAAAGTACAGTAGGTACCAGATTCTCGAGTTCAAGCCATGATGGTGTGTGTTCAAGTGCAATCATGTAATATTATGTTCAACCTGAAACAGGTTATATTATAGTTTCAATTGTTGTTTCTAGGCTGGACGCGACATTGAAGGAACTAACAAATCTTGTCAAAGAGGTAAACCCCGATGCCAGACGAAAGGGAACGTTCTTTGATTTCGCTATTGTGTACCCTGACCCTAGATCACCCACTTACCGTCTGCGAGAAATAGGAACAACTTGCTCAGGACGAAAGACTGCCGATGATTCTGTAACCCTAGCCATGAAGAAATTTCAGATTGGAGATTATTTGGACATTGCCATATCACCTCCACGCCCAGGACCTCCACCATCACGAGCAAGAAGACCATACTAGTTTCTGTTAGAGAATTTTTCTTTTTGAAAAAAGTTTACCATTTAAAACAAATTGTAGGAGCATGTCAGATGTTTTGGCATGTTCCTATTAGCTGAGATAACGTTTTTTGCTTAGAATGTAAACTGGTGATGTCTCAGTGTATTGTGAAAAAACAGACTGTGTGAAGAAATGGACGAGAGCCATCTCATTTGTTTTGAAAACCATTTATATCATTAAAGAAACCTCTGTGTAACTCATGCCATTAAAAATCCATTAAAACTTTTGACCATGTGATTTCTGCTATATTTATGAATCTCTTGATGTGCTTCTTGAACAGCTGGCACTTGTTTATAGAGTATCTTTGATTTGTTCTTTACTTCCACTAGCCAGAACAACTAATTTAAATTTGTATATTAACAAAAACATTTATTCCATCAATGTATAATTTTGTCTTATCATTACATATGGCAGTTCGTTTTGAAATATTTTTTTCGTTGTAAAACATTTTTTTAGGCTCAGTTAATCAAACATAAGTTTGAAGCCTATTCATGTGGAAACTTTTATTTGTGTGATGTTATTAAGTATTTTTTCAATTTATTTAATAAAAAGAAGAAATGTTTTATTTAAGGACACGCTCGACACTTTTAATTATGGCTATATTTGCATCAGAATATGTAATAAAAAGCAATTGAATTCTATCTAAAGAAATATTTCAACGTTTTCGTTTTGTTGTTTTCTGGACAAAGAAACTCACGGTGGTTAAAAAGTTATATTGATATGAATAATAGATTTACATTTAGTACCTTTTTTTCTGTTTGCAGATTCTGTGATCAGGTAGCATTACACTCCTCAATGTTTATTGTATTTTGTCACTGCACTTTTCTTAATCATTATGTTGGGTTTAAAACATTTTTTAGGTAGTATCAACTCAAATTGGCTTCTTAATACACAATCTTTAGAAACCTAAGTTGAAATGTTTTGGGATTTATTTCAGTCAGTAGAGTGCTCGTCTGAGGTGCTTGGATCGTAGGATACAACCTCCTCGGCAGGTTTATTGTGCTTTATCCTGCAACCACCGTTTCTGTTGACAGAATATTATGACGGATAAAGCTTTTGACATCACACGCATAGCTACATTACAAAATTGCTCATTTGACCTTTATGTCATCGTATAAATGTGGCTGAAATAATAGCGTTTTCCCTTAATTTTTCATGGTCTGCAGGATAAAGATAATTACTAATTAATGACGTCCGATATCTGCTTTATCCTGTTCAGGCCGAATGAGAAATTCCGCTCAGCAGAGCCTTTTTGGAATTTTCCATTCTTACCGTAACAGGATAAAGCAGATATCCGACATCATTAATTAGTTATTCTCAATTTTCCCCCATTCCAACCAGTGCCGCTACCCTGACCGATATATCACTGTGATCATGTGCTGTCCTCACTGGGAAAGTGCATATAAAATATCTTTTGCTGCTGATGTATAAATCTAGTGGAATTGTTAAACAAAAGCTTCCACTTTAAGTAGCATATTCTACACTGTATGTTGTAAGTTTGGTCAAGAATTCTTGCTGTGTCCAAGCATTGAAAAGAAGGAATTGAAACCTACATTTGTTGGGTTTGAGAGTCCACCTCATTGTCTAATAAAACTCATTTCACTGACCTATGATATTTGTTATTACTTGTTAATGTAAGATTTAACAGATAGCACAATTATAAAACGTTGATTACAGTTTGTAAAGATTGTTTGAATATTGTTGCCTAATTTTTATTGTATGGTAAAAGATAATAATTGCAGAAACCAATGTTTTCCATACAATGCACATCTTAAGTATTAGCAATGGTTCTGTGGTATTTGACCAACAAATTATTTTGTTTCAGACAAACATGCATACAAAAGTAAACATTTTTAAGATAACACATGGATATACCCATGTATTTTTCTGGATTCACACAAAGATACACTCAAATTCACACCAAAAAAAACCTAGGGCACAAGATATTCCACTATCATTTCTTGATGAGCACTAAAATAAAATAAAAAAAGTTGTTTCTGTGTCATTAAAACATTTTAATAGCAAGAAAGGACGTTTTGTGAGTCACAATTTCACAAGCACTAAAATAAAATTAAAAAGTTGTTTCGGTGTCGTTAAAACATTTTAATAGCAAGAAAGGACGTTTTGTGAGTCACAATTTCACAAACACTTGCAACATACTTATAACAGTAAGTTTCTATCACAATGCAATAGTAATTACTTTTTATCGTTACGGAAAATTATATTTCATAATTCACGTAACTTCATTTAAAAGAACTTCTTACAAATGAAATATTCTTCACATGATAATGTCGGCAAAGAAGTCCACAGTAGATATTAATGTAAACATCTTTTTTTATTTAATGTCAAACTTGGTTTCAACTTGTTTATCAATCAATGGATGAGTCCTTTGAAAATGGAAAGGTTTTGACAGTTGAATACACAATTAAGTAATAATTTTGTTACTATACCACCTAAAATATTCCAGATTGGAACACACACCAAAAAAATATGAATTCAGACATCATTGTTTTGTTATTTACCATTAATTCTAGAAGAACCAAATTTCCTAAAACATTACTGTAAATACAGAATAGATCTTACAATTTATGTTCTGTTTTGTCATTCATCTGGCTTGGTTTTGACTGAATCTGCAGTCACGCTGGGCTTCTGTGTGTAACCAGTGGTTTCCACTCGTGCTATGAACAGTTTTAGCACAAGTTGGTATAGGAATTTACTGTGCTAAATGGTTCAATTCATTGGAAGTACCACAGCATGCATATTAATACATGCATTCTTGTCAAAAATTACCACCACAAAAATTAGAATATTAAAAAAAAAAAAACACTGCATGTCCTTGAATTAGCTTCGTTACATCTGGGTTTTTATTTCGTAAATTATGCCTACACATTTTTATATTTCGTCAAAGCATGATTTCCGACCTTGTGCTGAACAAGTGACCAACTGACTTGAATAAAAGCCATTGTAATACATTCCGGTCTTTGAAGGTACCAGTTTTACAGAAGGACCCACATATCAATAAACATTTAGATTTCTATCCAGATCATCGCATACAAATGTAAAAACATAACAGCAAAAATATTTTAAGTTAAATCATGTAGCAATTTGAATCTCATAATTGAAGATATTATAAATAATGAGCAGTGGCGACAAAGTCCCAAGATTAAATGGATAACATTGATTATATTTATCAGTATATATTTATTGGAATAGTAATAATCTGTCCATATTCAATGGAATATTGACAATTATATTTTGTCACAACATCTTTGTATAGTTCTAAGTCTTTAAGTAGAACATGATGCGTACAGTGTAACCGCTCAGTCTGCATTCATGGCGAGTAAGGAATTAACTGTACTGTCTTTGTTTCCACGGTTAGCTTCAAAAACAGTTTTAATGGCTTCTTCATCCATGTTTGGGAACATGTCCTTGACCTGTTTGAGATCTTCGTCAGTGTAGAGCGGACCACTCGGCCTCTGTTGTTGTGGGTACATTCCACCAGGCGGCTGTTGCGCCATCTGGGAGTACACCCCTACTTGAGGCACTCCGCCAACAACTGCAAATTCAAATAAAAATATATTTAGTAAGTAAATAGGGCATAAAAAATATTCATAAAGTATATTTGTGACAGCACTCCCAAGAACATATTTTTAAGTAGTTATATGATGTTAGTCACATGGTTAAGGACCACACAGATAATGAGAGGAAATCTGCTACAGCAAGGTAAGATAGAGTATACCACAGCCTTTGTTACACCAGTTATGTCGGTTTTGCAATTGAAAATACATGCAAGTGATTACTTCTGAGTTTCTAATAAACAATTTATAGTTAAAAGCCAGAACAGCACTATTAGTCTACAAGGTTATAAAACAACACATGAAAGCATTATAATGTATTGACATATATCCATATTTCTAAATTGCAAATGTTTATTGATATTATCACCAAAAAAAATCTAGATGGATTATTTAACACGTTTATCTACATGTATCTATCTATCTATCTATATCTCAATCTATCTAGCTCTATATCTATCTATCTATATATATATATATATATATATTCACACGCACACACATATACACACACACACACTGCTGCAAAAAAGGTTTCCTTTTTTAAATGTATATTCTTGGGGAGCATGACCCAACCCCATCTTAAAACTTACCTCACTACAGTCTGGACACCCAACCCTCGCCCCCTGCACACACATCTGCTGTGCAAATATTAAATACATGTATACGCTGAATGTATTATAGTCCTATGGCCTTTATACTAAATAAACTGTGTAAAACTTTCTACCATTACATACCAACAGGCTGTGGTGCAGGGTAGTACATCGGCATTATCATCGGGGCACCACCATATTGTACGAAAGAGGACATTGGTATATCAGTTGCAGGCTAAAGGTAAAGATGTAAATGAAATGTTAAGTCATATAAAAAAGATATCTATTTCAAACACTCAATACTGTACACAGCAAGATCAAATAAATAAAAACTGAATACCTCAAACTCGTATGATAGTGAGATGGATATGCACCACAGAGTATTTCAAAGTATTTAGACAGATCTAAAAGTTGTGTGTGTGTGTGTAATTTTAATTATAATTAATTATAATTGATATAAAAAGTACTCTTAAGTGCTACTTAATTATTACATTGTATATTAAAAAAAAGGTTCTTACTGTCAATGACATGATGATGTTGATCATCCCTTCCTTTTCATCTCCTTGACGACCACTGAGAGGAAACCAGTTGTCTGTGGTATCACCAGACAGGGCAGCCTCAGAAATAGTTATGTGAGCCCAGGCAATTCTATCATCCATTGTGAACGACCGCTGAAAAAACCCACACATGCAAAACATAATAATACACAAACGGGACAGTTATCGCGAAACAGAACATTTCATTTTGGCTTTCATAGTTTCTGAATCTTGCCACTGTGGTTTTAACTGCCGTAACTTAAACTGGTTCAAACAAAATTCTAGCCAAATTTTCTGCTTTAGTATGCAACAGCTTTTTTATTTATAGGGTTTTTTGTTTAGTTTTATGCCAAGTGATGCTAGAATTACCCCACCCCCCACCCCCCAATTTTTTTTAAATAATAGTTTGTCCCATGATCCTACTAAAATGTTTTGGGTTTTTTGTGTAAATAATTTCAGTTTTGTTTGAGTAAGAAAAAAAGTTAGTTTTTTGGAAATCAAAAATGTTATTTGTGTGTGCAATTTAGAAAACAATCAGTTCAGAAATAAATAACTTGTAGTAAATTCCAAAGTATGAAAAAGGCGTGGGAAGGACTATAGACTTACCGGGGTATGTAGTAACACTCTAGCACATTAGATATCAAACATAAATAACTGACCCATTACATAAGGTTACAGTTAACACATGAACTCGCAGCACATCAATGAGCAGTGGCTGGAAATGTGAAAGAATGGGAAGTCAAAAAAAAATGAGTGCAAATCAAGGGGAGGTAATGAAATACAACAAAAACAGGTATACAAACTGATCGTTTCATACATTTGTTGTATTAACTTACCTCATCAAAAATTTCAATGTACAGGGAATCAACACCCTTGGGGAGAAGTCTGAAACCAAATATTTAACAACTATGTCATTAATGTCCAAATGTAGATCTAAATTAGCACTAAACACATTATGGATAATACAATACAAATATAAAACTACTTCTGTGATTATTCTTGAACAATACTTTGTTCATTGGGTAAATACATTTAAAAAAGTAGCTAATATATGAAATAACAAATAAATACTGTACCCAGTTTAGTGTGTATAAAGAAAGATGAAATACATTGTAACCAGATATGTTATTCTTATTACCAAATGTTTTCACATATTCTTTACCAATGACAAGACAATATATAGAGGATTAACATGAAAGTTCTTAAAAATGGAAATAATCAACCAAGTCTTGGTAAATCAATATTTGTGATGGCTCTGCCTTGACAAATACTATAACACTTGTAAAATAACCTTTTAATTTGATAGTAAATCACAGTTATAAAGTTGCCTTCAACATCACGATTAGCACAAATGTATTTTGATGTCACACACTTTAAATAAATCACATCATGCTAATTTTTGTGGGTCTTGTTAGCTTGTAAACAAATAACCCATTGACAGCAAACAAATATTAACCTGTGAACAATGGTAAATATCAAAAGGATTTATGACATGGATATTTTGGGCAAGTTAAAAGATAAATCCCTTTATTATGCACATAGTTCAAGATATTCAGGGAAATATAACCAGTATGACCCACGTGTGTCATAATGATTTCACGTGCACAGCGAATGACGTAATTTTGTGAAGTGACGTCCTTACTTAATGCGGCTTCTCCAGTGTAAACACTTATCAAAATGAGGTCGTTTTGTGGTCTGCTTTTAGTTACATTTGAAACGTTTTGACATGGTCCTAGCTTGATATTCATGAAAATAATATTTGGAATAATGTGGATAATAAAGAAATTATTACACTCGCGTGTGAATCGTACTGATTTTACGAAACTCGCTCGGGTAATACAATAATCCTGACACTCGTTTCGTAAAATCAGTATGACACACAAGCTCATATAATAATCTCTATATATGCCATAGCCTATGATAAACCTGTTGACCTAAATATGAAATAATCTGTGGTTCAGTCCCATGGCCAGCTTACTCCCAGTTTTAGAAATCTGCCCACTGAGCTATATCAGAATGAAATATGTCTTGTTTTTGTTTTTCAGCTAATGTGAAAGGGGCTGGAACAAAAAAGCTTACTGCTCACCTTCTTTCTTTCAAAGTCGAACAAAGGCTTTCAAATAGCATATTCTGGATTGGACAAAACTGGCCAATCGCAGCCAAGCAAATTAAATCCAGCCACGTGCAAATACTACTTGCAATCGCGCGATACTACTTTCATTTTTCCGTTTTCACATCGTTTTGGTTTTTTGGGCGGTTTTTTTAAAACAAAATGGAAAAGCGCATTTATGCGTAGCTCTCACATCCATGTACATGCATATAGAAATTAGTCACAAGTGTTTTTTAAACTGGAAAATACCAACCGATCCTATGTTATTCGGTATGTGTCATGGCTCGAGTCTGTCTCGACAAATACTAATTAACTAGACGTGGTTGATATTTTACATATTGCAAATCATGAATAGCGAACTCTGTTTATCCTATAACACTTCTAAAATAACATTTTAATTTGATATTTAGGAAATCAAAGTTCTGAAGTCACCTCACCAGATATATATGACATTATGCACTTTAACTATACTCATACTTAGGTATACAATTACAAGTCTTGTTGACTGTAAACAAATGACCCATTGACAGGAAAACTTTATTAACCGAGTTAATAATGGTAAATATCAAATGGGTTTATGACATGGATATTATGGGTAAGCTGTAGGATAAATCATATTATGTCTGTACAACTTTTACTTCAAATAACCTACATCTGAACGACTTTGTTCCAGTGCGGGTTCTTTGCCCCGTTGTAAGCTGTGGGCGTCTCAAATACCGAGTGGCCCAATCTGACCCTGCAGTATGGATCCATCTTTGTAAGTCCGTAGTTCTTGGTTAGCTTTGCCTCTGCTATTGTGATGCTGAGACGACCGGCAATGTTGGAGTGGGCCATGTGCACGCCGGCCTGTTGCTGTGCCTGCAAATAGTAATTCATTCATTCATTTATACTTATTTTCATGCAGTATATCCAAGTATGGTTCAAGTACGCTGTGCTGGGCGCACACTTCACCTATCTGGCATGTTTGTTGGGTTAGTGGTTAATTAGAGAGAAGTCTGGTGTAGTGGTCTTACACCTACCCATTGAGTTTTTTAAAACTCTCTGGGTAAGAGTCAGTACCAGGCTGCGAACCCAGTACCTACCAGCATTATGTAACTAATGTAACAGAGGCACTCACATTAAATACAGCTACTACATAGCCTACATTAGTTATATTAAAAAACATCTACCAAATATCCAACGTTGGTCATATTAAATACAGCTACCAAATAGCCTGCCTTGGCCATATTAAGGACAGATATCAAATATCCAATGTTGGTCTTATTAAATACAGTAAATACAGCTGCCAAATATTCAGTGTTGGTCAAATTAAATAGAGCTACTAAATAGCCAATGTTTTTGTTTAAGCTGTTGTATGTTACAGTGTGTTGAATGACAGCTTGAGGAAACTTGAACTTTATTCTCAGTTCATATTACCTGCACTAAAATACAATGGGTATGATGTTAAATACAAGAACAAATGATTCATTACTTAAAACATATTTGGTAATTTAGCTATTAGTTTGACTTTGGTACAAACTGAAATAAAACATTACTGTAGTTACATAAAATAAATTATTAAAATTTAAAACTTATTGGTAGGATGAAACCGATGTGTACTACATAAACAATACAACAAAAAGTTTTATTTTCTTTCATGATATAATAAGTACACATTGATTAATTAATTATCAGCTAAGTAATTCTCACAAGTTCAGAGGAAACCTGTTACATTTTTCCATTAGCAGCCAGGGCTCTTTTATATCCCACAGACAGGACAGTACACACCACAACAATACCTGCAATATCTGTGCTATTCTTGCATCTTCCATGTTCTGTTGATTCTGTCCCGAGAAGCGAAGGAAGTCACCGGGAAGTTCTCCAACCATTACCTGTACACAAAATACATCTATATCACTTTTAGAACAACCTCAAATCAATATTATTAATGTGATACAAACCCAGAGTCTATCATTATATAAACTTGACAATCAAACTTGGTAGACAAGAGAGAAATGTGTTCACATGAAATAAGATTTGTTCAAATCAAACAAAAGTGTATGCAACTTACCTTTTCCCTTTATTGTTGGACACCAGACACTTGATAGGAATAATTAAATGTTTTTAAAACTCGTTAATTCTAAGTTTTATTTGCTACCAATAATAAGAATTAAAACTGAAGCAACTCCAAGAAAAACTATTATTAAGGGAGTTCTTTACTACAATACCAAGTCAAGAAATAGATTTTTTTAAAACATCATTGTATTCATATGCTACCAATCACAATTCGTAAACAATTTGCCTTACTGAATTTGTAATAAACCTTAACCCTAAAACAGGCCTTAACATTGTTCAGTTTTTCTTTTACTTCTATCTTCCTTAACACTAAGTACTGCAAAACAACTGCACCAACATATGTTATAATAGTGAACTGTTCAATCAGAGTACCAATATTTTTCAAGAAAAATTGCACCCATTGATACTGAATTTAATAGCATTATCATGAAACAGAATTGGGGGATGGGGGTATTAATGTCCAATACATCATCACTACTAATATATTCATGACAGATTATTTATTGGGAAAAGATTTAGGAATAACGGAGTGGTGAATAAAGAGTATTGCAGGCCAAGTAAAAAAACATATTTAACAGAACATTGTTGAAAGTCTGGTTTCTTCTTGTATTAGTGGTTAATATGTGAAATATTTGTTGTTGAGCAACTTGAAAATTAACATCAAACATATTGTTTTATTAGGGTGGCAGGGCACATTTTGTTTTAAAATTTTCATTTGTGACATTTTTAACCAATTGAAAACTGATTAGCAACTAGTTTAATGTTTTAAACTTGTGTAATGATCTCTGAAACATACGCTTTGCAAAGCAATACTGAACAAAATGTTCTCTGAGCAGGTGTCTTTGCCTACTCAGTGGTAGGCAGAAATTGCAGGTTTTCATTATAGACTGAGAGAGCAATTATAACCGTCCATATGTCCGTCTATAGTCTGCCCCATCCTCCTACAAAAAAAAGAATTTCAGTTTGGTTTGACGTAAGAAGAAAAGTAAAAGTGTTTTAGAAAGAAAAAGAAATAGATATATATATTTACTTTTAGTGCAATTTAGAAAACAATCAGCTCAAAAATAAATAACATGTAGTAAATTCCACAGAATGAAAAAAGGTGTTCCCTATGGAAAGGACTATAGCTGTCAAACAACAGAGTACAGTCCAAAGTACAACCTGCGAACATTTCGCTAACGTTTGCGAACTATTTGATTGGTTCCCGAAGTGGTAATTCGGTGTACTGTGTAGCATAAAAACCAGTCTAGCAAACATTAGCGATAAGCGGTTGACTGAACATATGCCTGAGCTACAACTTTAATAAATATCCCAGCTGGCTCATTTTCTGGCCATTGGCGATTTAGCCCGAGTACTCTGACTGTAAGAGAGCTAGACGGACATTTGGACATTAACACTCTCTCTTTACAGTCAGAGACAAAGCTATGTATTTTTTTGGCAATTGCCAACAACCAAAAAGTTGTCAAAGATTTCTGCTCTAATACCACAACAATCCTATGTTTGACATCAAATACATTTACATCGACCATTTTCAAGTTACTTGATTAAAAAAATTCAGATATTAATCACTAATACACACACTACACAAAGAAACCCGACAGCACCCACATTCAGCTAAGCTTCGGCAAACTCCGGACAGCAGAATTCTAAGTTCGCCGACCTATATCGTGATGTTGCGTCACTCAGCCATTCTGTCTTCCAGGGGCCGTCTCAAAACGACAAGTGCCCGACAATCACAAAAAAAAAGGTTTGTTTTGTGTAACGACACCATTAGAGCACATTGATTCATTAATCATCGGCTATTGGATGTCAAATATTTGGTAATTTTATCATAGTGTTAGAGAGGAAATCCGCTACATTTTATCATTATCAACATGTTGTGCAGTTGGCTGCATAAACCATAACATGATGTTAAAAAAAATATCGTTTTAAAAATTTCCAAAAGAAGAGACTAGGCGCCGCTTGTGGGTAGGGTCATTAAAACGACAAACCTGATGGAATTCCATGGCTTCCCTCACAGTGTGTGACTACGTTGACTTTAATGTTGTTGCTTGCTGACACCAACAGAGATTAATTTAGCAAACAAAATGGTTAAAGCATGTGCAGTGATAAAAAATCCCACATTATACTGTAAATAAAATACACAATTCCATCGTCTTCCATGACCCCCCCCCTCCCCAGCCCCCCTCCCAACAAAACGATGCATCCAGTTCTTGAATAAAGAGTATATTTCTTTATCATTAAATTTGTGTGGTCTTTATTTTGCATTTAATCTTAGTTGCTTGAATATTATCTATACTTGTATTTATTTTACCATACTACAGCTACTACATCTTATTTATTTATTTTTTAAAAATAAGTTTATACTGCTAAATTACACACATATAATAATTATAATATAGGCCTAAATTCTTGTTTAAACCTTAATTATTATTACTATTTTTTTTGTTGCAAATGTGTCTGTAGCAGGCCTGCAGTAAGAAAATATAGGTCGTCCCCCCCCCTCCATGTGTTTAGTATTTACTTTGGTGCAGAGGGTAAATAATGTGTGTGTGCCTTTATATATATACACACACACATATACATAAATCTAAAAATACATAAAAATCTACTCTATTGTGATCAATATAATTTGGTGGTTGTGGTACATTTGTAAATATTGCTTAAGTTAGAGGACTTACCTTTTTACATATATATGTCGTTTCATGGTATTTTACAGTTCAGTGTGTGTGTGTGTGTGTGTGTGTGTGTGTGTGTGTGTGTGTAATCTGCTTTAGCAATTACCTGCAATAAAATGAATGGTCAACTGCCATAGCTGATATTTGTTTTCCATTTTGAAAACACTGTTTGACATGGAGAATATAACATTTAACCATCTCATTCATATTATTTTCCTTGAATATGCTACATAAGTGCATCTACATGAGGTAATTTAACCCGGGTTAAAAGCAACTTAGGTTAAATATGTGTAGTCTAGTAGAAGGCATACCGATATAGATAAGTTTATTAACAACCATATTTGCCTCCTTTCTGCAGCTGTATACTATTAAAAATTAGTTTTGTAGATATTACTTAAATTGAACTGCAATAACAATTCCAATACAGCACAAGACTGAACAAGAAAATATCTGCAATATCCATTGTGACTAGATATAAAACAACACCAATATTATATATATATTAACCATTATTTACTCAGGTAAGTTTTGGTGTTTTATTACTAAATATACCAGGTTAAACCCTAGTATTAAAACATTTGCATGTTTGTTCGACGAGGTAACACTTATGTTTTATTAGGTTGTAGACCTCGACATAAAAATAACTGAGGGAACTGATTATTTGCTCCCTACTGTAGTTTATGGGAGGGGTGGGTGGGCAATTTAAAATATTACCATATTGATACTACATGTATATAAATTCACATGCCAAAGGGAACTATATATTATTCTCCTTGAACTAATCTCAGGTGTGATGGGTAAGTAGAGAGAGATATTGCTCCCCCTAGATGTCAAGGTCTGAGGATGGCTATATTTTATTATTGCTTTTTTTTTTTTTTTTTTTTAGTATTCTTTGCTCCTGCATTCAACCGGTAAGGAAGGGCAACATCATGTGGTAATTTTGCAATCTGTAAAAACAAAAGCATTCCATTATTTCAAAAAACTATTTTGTTTTAAGAATAAAAGAATGTATTCAGTGGAACATTATAACTGTTGCCATTACATCTATATAATAAGATATGACAATAATACTATTGCAATTTTGAAGTTGTAAAGTAACAACTTTGCTATTGTTTAATTATTACATATTATTTGGAAATGAAATAATTATTAAATCATAAAAATAATTAACTTAATCATGTATACAAATTTTATTATAAATACAAATTATATATTTTGTAGCCCACATCATAATTATTATATTAATAATTATCTTATCATTTCAAAATTGTAAAAATTTATAATTAACATTACCTGAAAATTGCATCAACAAAAATTATATTCTGCCCAACCTACCCTGTCCCCTCAACATTCAAAGTACACGGAAACACATCGGTACTAAATATAGATTATACTAATTCAGATTCCCGTTGTTCGTTTCTCTTATTCTCGGAACCGGCGTGACGTCACACAGCCTAGTTACCGATCATCCGGGTCTTTGGGGGTGAAGCAAAGCCTTAGTGATTACTGGTTTACATCTAGAATAAAGTTATCATATTAACTTTTTACATGTCTTACATATTTTCATTTATTTTCTGTAGCTAACACATAGTTGCAATACGTCTTATGTGTATTATAACAGCTTGGGCTGCCATATAAGATAAACGAACAATGGGAATCGGAATTAGTATAATCTATATTAAGTACCGATGTGTTTCCGTGTACTTTCAATGTCGAGGGGACAGGGCAGGTTGGGCAGAATATAATTTTTGTTGATGCAATTTTCAGGTAATGTTAATTATAAATTTTAACAATTTTGAAATGATAAGATAATTATTAATATAATAATTATGATGTGGGCTACAAAATATATAATTTGTATTTATAATAAAATTTGTATGCATGATTAAATTAATTATTTTTATGATTTAATAATTATTTTATTTCCAAATAATATGTAATAATTAAACAATTGCAAAGTTGTTACTTCACAAGTTCAAAATTACAATAGTATTATTGTCATATCTTATTATATAGATGTATTGGCAACAGTATAATGTTCCACTGAATACATTCTTTTATTCTTAAAACAAAATACAGTTTCTTGAAATAATGAAATGCTTTTGTTTTTACAGATTGCAAAATGACCACATGATGTTGCCCTTCCTTACCGGTTGAATGCAGGCAACAAAAAATAGCAATAATAAAATATAGCCATCCTCAGACCTTGACATCTAGGAGGAGCAATATCTCTCTCTACTTAACCATCACACCTGGGATTAGTTCAAGGAGAATAATATATAGTTTCCTTTGGCATGTGAATTTATTTATGTAGTATCAATATGGTATTATTTTAAATTGCCCCCCCCCCCCCCCCCCCCCCCCCCATAAACTACATTAGAGAGCAAATAATCAGTTCCCTCAGTTATTTTCATGTCGAGGTCTACAACCTAATGAAACATAAGTGTTACCTCATCGAACAAACATGCAAATGTTTTAATAATAGGGTTTAACCTGGTATATTTAGTAATAAAACACAAAAACTTACCCGAGTAAATAATGGTTAATATATATATGTATAATATTGGTGTTGTTTTATATCGTCACAATGGATATTGCAGATATTTTTTTGTTCAGTCTTGTGCTGTATTGGAATTGTTATTGCAGTTCAATTTAAGTAATAGTAATAGTATACAGCTGGAGAAAGGAAGCAAATATGGTTGTTAATAAACTGATTTATATCGGTATGCCTTCTACTAGACTACACATTTAACCTAAGTTGCTTTTAACCCGGGTTAAATTACCTCATGTAGATGCACTTATGTAGCATATTCAAGGAAAATATATGAATGAGATAGTTAAATGCTATATTCTCCATGTCAAACAGTGTTTTCAAAATGGAAAACAAATATCAGATATGGCAGTTGACCATTCATTTTATTGCAGGTAATTTCTAAAGCAGATTACACACACAAACACACACACTGAACTGTAGAATACCATGAAACTACATATATATGTAAAAAGGTAAGTCCTCCACCTTGAACAAGTAAAATTTACAAATGTACCACAACCACCAAATTACATTGATCCACAATAGAATAGGTTTTTATGTATTTTTAGATTTATGTATATGTAGTGTTTTCCCTAGCTTGTTTTAGCACGGTGCAGCACCATGCCTCAATAGTCTAGCACCATCTTGCCTTAATCAGCACCATACTGCCCTGAAATTAAATAAGCCATTTTCACTAATTAATTCTAAAATTGCCTTTATAAAACACCCCAAAAGGTATTATTAATTAATAAAATATGCCGTTTACATCTTTTGCCATTCATTTATTAAAGCAAGCACATAAATTACATTAATGTTTATTTCAATTAATTTTTGTGTATTTTTAATGAAAAAAAGTTCCCCGAAAATGGTGAAAATGCCCCAAAAGTGTTTGGTCTACCATGCCTTGACAAATTTCTAGGGTAATTACTAATGTGTGTGTGTGTGTGTATATATATATATGTATGTATGTATGTATGTATGTATGTATGTATGTATGTATGTATGTATGTATGTATGTATGTATGTATGTATATATATATATATATATATATATATATATATATTGTATATATATATATATATATATATATATATATATATATATATATATATTGTATATATATATTATGTATGTATATGTATACACATACATATATAGATAGATATATATATATACACACACATATACCCAGTACATACATATTATATATATACACACACACATTAGTGATTTCCCTAGAAATTTGGCATATATATATATATATATATATATATATACTGAAACAAAGGCACACACATTATTTACCCTCTGCACCAAAGTAAATACTAAACACACGGATGGGAGGGGGGGGGGGGGGGGATGACCTATATTTTCTTACTGCAGGCCTGCTACAGACACATTTGCAAAAAAAAAAAAAACATTAAAGTTTAAACAAGAATTTAGGCCTATATTATAATTATTATATGCGTGTAATTTAGCAGTATTAACTTCTATTTTAAAATTAAAAAATAAATAAGATGTAGTAGCAAAATAAATACAAGCATAGATAATTTAATGATAAAGGAATATACTCTTTATTCAATAAATGGATGCATCGTTTTGTTGGGGTTTTCATGGAAGACGATGGAATTGTGTATTTTATTTACAGTATAATGTGGGATTTTTATCACTGCACATGCTTTAACCATTTTGTTTGCTAAATCTCTGTTGGTGTCAACAAGCAACAACATTAAAAGTCAACGTAGTCACATTCTGTGAGGGAAGCCATGGAATTCCATCAGGTTTGTCGTTTTAATGACCCTACCCACAAGCGGCACCTAGTCTCTTCTTTTGGAAATTTGTAAAACGATATTTTTTTTAACACATGTTATGGTTTATGCAGCCAACTGCACAACATGTGTTAGGCATCGTGACCGTTAACTGTTGTAAATGATCGACCAAAGTTGCCTAATTTCACTATCAAACTATACGTAACTAAGGAGAAGCTTCACCGCGTCACGTGATAAACAATGGCGGCCAGGGGTCAAAGTACCCGTATTTTCGGTTCCGAGAATATGGCAACCGAAGCTGTTATAATACACATAAGACGTATTGCAACTATGTGTTAGCAACAGAAAATAAATGACAATATGTAAGGCATGTAAAAAGTTAATATGATAACTTTATTCTATGTAAACCAGTAATCACTAAGGCTTTGCTTCACCCCTAAAGACCCGGATGATCGGTAACTAGGCCGTGTGACGTCACGCCGGTTTCGAGAATAGGAAATGGAATATTTCTACTTTTAATCCACTCCAGGGAGAGCATTTATATGGGACGATGTAATTCTCTTAACTGTTCGAATTTCCCCCAGATATCTAACCGTAATCTCTTTGGTTGTGTTGATAGTTCACCGAGTGATTGATGTCATGATGATAAATGATAAATTCCGGAAGTAACACAGTGTCACTTGACTTGTAGATGACATACGTTTGTACTCGCAGAGCATACGTTTTACCATACGCGACAATTCATACATTTTTGCAGTGAAAATGCATAGCTTCTACAGCATATGGCAGAAAGTTACCCTGTCTCGTCGACTTGAAGGAGCCGAATTAGTTTCATTCGTAGTAGTAGTAGGATCAGACATCTTGATTTGTTTTGATTTGGGTCTGTGTAATGGGGGAATAACTCTAAACTACTGGTGTATACTGACCAAAAATAGATTATTCGTCATTTTCACGAGTTCGAGTTCACAAAAGTAAAAAAAAAAAAAAAAAAGCAGTTTTGTTTGACGATACCACTAATACACATTTATTTATTCATCATCGCTATCGATTAAAGGATGATTTTATCTGCATTTTCCAACAGTAGGCCTATACCACAGCCTTTGCCTACCCACTGAGCTAGGGGTTCGATCCCGATTCCTGTGACCAAGCCACCACAGGCAATCGTTTTACTGGCTGAACTAGATCTCGCCCCTTTCATGTCCAGGATTTTATATGGGGTTGGGGCTCCCACGTAGACTGTCTATTGTCCGTCCCACAGGGATCGCATTTTTTCATACTATGTAATTTGATTTGTAAATTGCACACACAAATTGTTTTTCTTCTTACGTCAAACCAAACAGAAATTATTTACAAAACCCCCCAACATTTTGATAGAATGATGGGACGGGCGTACTATAATTGTCATGTTTATGGGGCAACAGAAACATATATAACGTGATGGGTAGCCCGAGTACTCTAACTGTAATAACCGTACAAATGTCCATCTAGCTCTCTTACAGTCAAGAGTACTCAGGCTACGTGATGGGGTGTGAAAAAGAGGTGTGCATGGCAGGGGGCATGCTACATCCCCTCACACACACACACACACCTTTGATACGCCAGTGTGAGTCGGTTGTCTCTCCATCCTCGCTCACCCGTTTGACTTCCATGGCATTGTTGGTTCATGTATTAAATACAAAAAATAATAATAAAAATAAAAATAATAAAAATAATTTTTTTAATTAGTTACATTGTCAACGAAAAGTCTACCTTTGGAACAAAACTATAGTCTATACTGATCACTGATGTTTACATCTGAAACTGAAAGCAGACCTGCACTATCTGGAGAAGAAAAAACAAAACATAATCTGAAAATGTTCATTTATGCATTGATGTTGAAACAAATTTAAAATTGGAGTCCATCATGTCATGATAATGTCAGACGTCTACTTCACGTTGAATTATTTTTTTCCTTCTTGGGGTTAAACTTAAATTAAAATAAAAAAAAAAGTTTTTTCTTTCTTAGGGTTAAATAAAAAAAAAATTGTATAATTTGAATTTTTTTTATTTATTTATATATTGTTTTTATATTAGTTTTTGTTTGTACATTTTTAAAAACATGTTTGACTTAAAAGTTTGAATCAATATTCAGTTAACTCAATATTTTTGTGTGGTCTCCACGATATCCACTAATGGTGCTTGACTATACTTAAATCCAATTACGATTCAAGCCCACTGTCCTGGGGACACTCCTCAGCTATCTGGGCTGTCTGCCTAGGACAGTGGGTTAGTGGTTAATGAGAGAAGGAAGGAAATCTTTTATTTAATGACACATTCAACACATTTTATTTACAGTTATACGGCATCAAACATATGGTTAAGGACCACACAGATAATGAGAGAAAACCCACTGTTGCCACTTCATGGGCTACTCTTTTCGATTAGCAGCAAGGGATGTTTTATATGCACCATCCCACAGACAGGATAGTACATACCACAGCCTTTGTTACACCAGTTGTAGAGCACTGGCTGGAATGAGAAATAAGAGTTAATGAGAGAGACGTTGGTGTAGTTGAAGGATTTAGTTCACATGCATGTAGCTTCTTAACAAGAGTACCGGTGAGGTACATTAAACGCACATCAGGAGTTTGATGGAAAACCATAGATATTAATGAATATGTTATGGGTATGATTCAATTCTAATTATGTGAAATATTTGCAATGGTATTGATGAACAGTTTGTTTTGGACCAACCACCATCCCAAGTTATTCCTACATGTAAGGTTTGATGGTCCTGTATGGAAGATACAATCTGGACATGGATTTACTGTTATGTGCAGTAGACCATAAAAAGTAGGTCACAATGATCTAGTAATAGTACGCGACACACTGCCATCCCAAGTTATTCCTAAATGTGAGGTTTGATGGTCCTGTATGCATCTGTATGAAATATATGGTCAGGACAAGGATTTACTGTTATGTGCAGTAGACTGAAAAGTGGGTCACAGTGACCTAGTAATAGTACGTGACACACCACCATCCCAAGCTGTTCCTACATGTGAGGTTTGATGGTCCTGTATGCAAGATATGGTCTGGACAAAAAAAAGTTAACCAACAGATGTACGGACAGACGGACGGACGGACAATTCCACACCATAATACTACCCATAATAGACAGGCGTATAAAAAAGGATCCAAGGCAAGTGTTTGCTTTGTTGTGAATTGTACTGTTAAACAAAAACAAAAAAAGCCCTGATAATGCCCAACAAAATGCCCATTTTAACTTTCTAAAAGATCATTCTTGTTATAACCACCTCCAAATTAACCATTAAAATAACTTTTTTAAGATGACTAGTAATTCAGATCGCATATATCACATTTAAGGTAATCTAATTAAAATAATCTCCACCAGTCGTCCAAATAATTATTGTAATAAACCCAATATTTTCAGGTTATAATACAATGAAAAATAATTCTTATAGTATAGTTGAAAATTACTGTTTAAAAATGGTTAATTTTCTGATTTTGATGCCAAGAAATCCTGTTTTAGTTTACCAGTACCAGTATCTAATTAAACATTTTTGTTACAGAAGCACGTCTACTAAATCCCTTGACATCTCAATCTTGGGCTCTTTGTGCTACTGAGCTCTAGTTATAAATAATTTTATAACAATAGTGCTCCCCACTGCACCCAGATTTTGGTCAGGATTATTGGGTACAGCCCTGTTCCAGTGTACTAAATTATTAAGTATATGTACTATTAGTCTATATAAAAGTATCATAATATCTTGGGAATAGATAATAGTACGTGTATTTGCACAAATAAACACTGACCTACTGTCAATGAAAGGTGCAGTTGCTTTTATTCTATGCATATTTTGACTGTATACCTAAAATTATGACACAAATTATATCTTCCTAATTTAGTGCAAGACTATCATGTATGGGTGACATTTTGTGTGCACCACCAAATAATACTTAAATAACACACACACAAACAAAATACTTATAAGCACTTTTATTGTTTTGTTTCTACTAAACATCAATATGTATATGGTATTGAGTAAGATTCCACAGTTGCCTCTAAACAAAATATTGAGTAAGATTCCACAATTACCTCTTAACAAAATAGATTTACAATATCAAGTACCGGTACATCAATACATAATATGTAATAAATAACAACAGTAGTCTTGGGATAATGTTAACAGACATAACACATGTAACACTTTTTATCCTGCAACGACTGTTTGTAAGCAAGGTCATAGAGTGCTACTTTCAGGATATTGCTTCTCACTTGATCCAAGCCTGAATCGACGTGTATTTTGGACTGATTTTCAGTGATTATTAATTTCATTATTTTCAATACAGTATATAAAAATAAACCTTGGTGTTAGTGTGGTCATAAAAAGACATACATATCTACTTAGTTAGAGTTAAAACCTAGTATTTTGATACAAGAAATTTAACATCTTACAAGGAATGATATCATAACTTGTTCGACATCATCCTGCAAAACTGCCAAAAATAATTTTTGCGTAGGTTGGTCATACATTTGTGTATGAAAAATTAGGAATAAATATGATTGTTTAATTTTATTTGATGGATAAACATAATAATACTTAAATAGATTAATGACATACTAGTAGGTTATCGGTTTTATCCTGTTCCGATTTAACAGGGAATTCACTCGGCAAGCCTCATGGAATTCTGTATTGTAACCATTACAGGATAAAGCCAATAACGTACATTTACCTGTTAGTCTCTATAGCTCTCAGAATGAACAGGGAATTCCCTCGACAAGCCTTGTAGAGTTTTGCATTCTTACCACTACAGGATAAAGCCAATAACGTACATTTTACCTGTTAGTCTCTATAGCTCTCAGAATGAACAGGGAATTCCCTCGACAAGCCTTGTAGAGTTTTGCATTCTTACCACTACAGGATAAAGCCAATAACGTACATTTACCTGTTAGTCTCTATAGCTCTCAGAATGAACAGGGAATTCCCTCGACAAGCCTTGTAGAGTTTTGCATTCTTACCACTACAGGATAAAGCCAATAACGTACATTTACCTGTTAGTCTCTATAGCTCTCAGAATGAACAGGGAATTCCCTCGACAAGCCTTGTAGAGTTTTGCATTCTTACCACTACAGGATAAAGTCGATAACCTTACAACATTAATCTGTTATTCTCTATTTATATATCTGTATATCATAGATAGTATTTTAAAGCTACAAGCTTAAGTGATACCCCTTTAAAACAGACACCCACAGGACCAAATAAAAAGTCTGGTTTTAAAGGGTATTTGGTTTAGAGAGGTTCTGATTTGCATTGGTGTTTAAAAAGGGACTGTGAAAAACATCTGGTTTTGATGGAATTCCAGTTTACTGAGGGTCTGGTTTTGAGAGGTTTAACTGTATATTATATAGATATTTAGCATTTCACACAAAGTATGTACACACAGGGTTCACTCTGCAGAAAAAGATAGCTATACTACTAGCATTAAATTTATCCAAAACTGCATTTAGCCACAACTTGTATTAGTAAGTTTTCTTTAATGACACCAATCTCTGAGCTACATAGAATTTATCAATATAATTATTATATTTCCCTTGATGTGAAATGAGCAGTCACTTTTAAATAAAATTAGTCATTGAATAATTATGCAATGAAAATGTGGGCCTTGTGGCGTGTCCAGGAAACTAGGTACCTGCGAAATGTGTGACTTATATCATTGTGTTCTATCATATCATTTCTTTCTTTTTTTAATTTAATGCGTTTAAAATAGTTTATTTTTTGTTTGGATTTTGCAAGATAGTAAATGAGTGTTTTACAATGGTATATCCAAAAGGATTTTATTGATGCCATTATATATGTGCTAGTTGCTACATGTATGCAATATATTATAACAAAATTAAATTCTCTGGGTATTTATAAAAAATATGCTGCAGTCAAAATAATATTTTAATTCTCCCAATAATAAAATGTAGGTCACACAGAGAAATGGTCCACAGTTATAACAACTAAAAATACATTATAATTCAGTTGACCAACAGAAAGTTTTGACATTTCTTTAGACACATAATTGCACTTGCATGACACATGAAAGACTTGGATAAAAGCGACAAAAATAAATAAACAAACTTGTACAAATAGGATATCATTGCAACTACCACAGTTAGCTCATAATAGTTACATGCTAGTACTAAATAAATAATAAATAAATAAATGAACCAACTATTCTGAACACAATCACAATTTTCTAACAATAAAATGCATGTGTATAGACCTTAATGAACAAATTATTGGTTTACTGTAACCATACTTTCATATAATTCTGCTGTTTGGGGGACATTTTAGAATGTATTTCCAATTCTTTCTTCTTTGTTTTAATAATATGCTATTGAAAGTGATTAAAGGTATTTGGGGGAAAACTCAAACAAACTGAAACACCAATTTTTAAATTGGGTTATCAGCAATTAAAACTATTAGAGTGTTAAAATAATTCACAAATAATTTGTATTGTTATAGCACAATGGAAGTATCCATGTGCCATATATCATTATCTTTCAGAGTTGGAACTGTTATTTCACTGAAAAAAAGAAGGATAATGTCACTGGTCGGTTACACCAATTGCTTAATGGATGTCACTTGTCAAAATTTTCTTTGCTTGGTTACACAATGGATTTGTGATATATTGTTTTTTTTGGATTTGTATGTTTTTAGTATAAATGGTAAAATTAAAAATGTTATATAAGAAAGTGAACATTTCATGTTTTTTGGTCAAATATAGATATCTCATTTTACAAAGTGTATAATTTCATATCACACTCATCATGGTGGCACAACTCGTGTGATGTGATTGCACACTTAATTCAATGAGATATAAAGCATATCTGACATACAATATCATCTATATATTTACCAAGATAACATTACAATATTTCTTTTACCACATCTATACACAGATGCTCTGATGAGATGAATCATTACTAATTATAAAAATAACCATACAGGACAAAACGAAACAAACAAAAAAACATTTAATAGAACTTTGCAAATCATAGCTACACACATACATGTGTAAGCTAACACGTGGATGGTATATAAGGATTTAATGCTATTCCACTTTCTACATTTTACAACAACTGGATATCAGGATATTTGGGGTTCAACTTCTATTATGCATCTAATCTAGTTTACATATTTGTAATCAGCTTAATATACAGCTGTATGCATTAAATCCCATTTATTTGTACAAAGGTCACTATATCTGAACACATACATGGACTATTAATATTACACTTCTTCAATAATTAACCATCAAAATTTAAAACAATATTTTGTATATTGTACAAATTTTTCAAAGAGCTTAGTTAATAAAAAATGTGTAAAGAAGAAATGCGACTATGTTTTTGTTTCTGCTTTTGCTTTTTTTTAATTTACAAAAGTATGGCCTGGAAGTTTAAACGTCAGTCATGTTTCTGAGAAGCCTTTTCTTCTAGCAAGTGAAAGCCACAGTCCTGCACTTTGATGAAGACCTTGCCTTCCAGATTGCCATGAATCAGGTATGGGCAGTCATCCTGAGTCAGTTTAGAGATGTCAATGACGTTCTCCACAAACAGTTCCAGGTTATCCTTACAGATCACCGTCTCTTGGTTGTACGTGCTGGCAACGTACTTCACTTTGTTCTTCATCCCAAAGAGAACCAAAGTCAGTTGGACTTTTATTGGTGGCCTGTCTGGCTGCAGACGTTTGAGCAGACGCAGACTCGTGCTGTCACTCTGTCTCCCTAAGTAGGTTCCGTACAGGGTAATGGTCGTGAAGTATCCCTTGGGATAGAACACAAACTGTAGGGGAATAATCTGTTGACTCGTCTTTTTGTGAGAGGTCGGCATGAACTGCACAGGAATGTCACAGTCTATAGAAATTCTACTTTCAATTTTGTTGACCGAGTTGTATTTGTCGAGTTTGAAGCTGTAGCACAGGCCGTAGTCGGCGCTGTAGTAGTTCCGATACAACTCCTCCTTGCTGGTGACGGCCCCTGAATCAATAGCAAGCGAGTGATGCTTGTAGCCAAGGTTGAGCTTCTCCGCGAACATGTCATGGTGTTCGGAGAAGAAAGACGAAGATTCTAAGTGAAGGAGATCCTTGGGCAGAATCATTGTAAATCGTATCAGTGGCAAGATGCTCTCCAGGTTCTCCTGCAGGGACTCCTTGTTGTGTTCAGAGCACAACCAAGCCTCCACTCTGTTCCACAAGTGGATTTCGTTTTCCACAATCAGCTCGGAGCTGCTGAGAAATTCGACGAGTTCCAATTTGGTCATCTCGAGCCAGTCCGGGGCCTGCAGGATGATGTCGAAGTTTGACAGGATGAACTTCAAACACAACTCCTGCAGCTCATCCTGGCTCGTCATCTTGGCATACTGATACCAAGTCAGGGTACGGTTTGTGTCTGGGGACTCCACAATATGTCTCAGCATATAATCAATGCACGACTCTCTAAGCACTTTAATTCCATATTTGTCTGCCAGCAGCAAAACAGGAAGGACTATGTCGGTTGTCATCTGTATAGAACCACTGTAGAGATACCTGTAATTAAAAAATGAGGACATATTATTATTTCTAAAACATTTTTAATGACTAGTACAAGTCCTAAAATTCCATTACCAATAGAAGCTAGATGATAGTCAAAATGCATGTATTCACATATGCCAGCTTTACTAATGGAAAGAATTAAGGATCATACAAATAGTATGTTCAGAAAATGGCGACTACAACCAAAACCCTCAATCCATAGTGTCTTAATTTGACTGTGTTACTGGCAGTCAATTTGACACTACTGACATTCAGTCCCACATTACAACTTTGTATGAAATACAGACATTACCACGCTAGTAGTGAATTACCTTTGGTGTACTATTTCATGTTTCCAAAATAAAAATTGCTCATAAACTCACAAAATATGGCTATTGCGTAACCAATCCATTTCTGTGAATGTTGAATAATATGAAATTTTTTCTTTAAAAAAAGATCGCCTTGCAATACCATTTGTAATACATTTTATTTGAAACTTCATATGATTGTTTGCCTAGCATCATTTCAGGAGAGTGATCTTCAGCTCGCTTCTGTTCATGGTTAAGGAAGGAAATGTTTTATTTAACGACGCACTCAACACATTTTTATTTACGGTTATATGACGTCAGACCACACAGACATATAGAGAGAGGAAACCTGCTGTCGCCACTTCATGGGCTACTCTTTTCAATTAGCAGCAAGGGATATTTTATATGCACCATCCCACAAACAGGATAGTACATACCACAACCTTTGTTACACCAGTTGTGGAGCACTGGCTGGAATGAGAAATAGCCCAATGGGGCCACTGACGAGGATCGATCCTAAACCGACTGCGCATCAAGCGAGCGCTTCACCAGTGGGCTACGTCCCGCCCCTTGCTCATGGCGAAGACGGACCATAATGTGTAACATAGTTTTACTATTTCCACTAAGAACCATCATGTTGTTTACCTCAGGAAGAGATCGAAGACAGGAATACACTCCTCTTCTTCTGTCAGTGAAATCTCTGCTTCTTCTGCCTCCTTCCAGCTTTTCTGACCCAACATAGCTCTGTAAATAAACACACATTATAAAACCAGTTAATAAAAGGATTCAACTTCAATAAAAAAAAAAATTAACCAACAACTTAAAGGAGACCGGACACCAAAAGACATGTAGTGTGTAATGGATTAAGTCAGCGTCAAAGACCGCATTACTCGAACGCACGACTCGCTGCGAGTCACCGGTCAGCTGCGCGTCTTAGGTTTGGGGTAAAAACAGAAGTGGGCGGGATTATGCATAGATCTGAACGAAAGCGAGGCAATATGTCATCGGTGAGAGTTATCAAGCAATACCGGTATACGTGTTGATTCTTTGGTTGTGCCTTTTAGTCGTCTTTTTTTTTTTTTTCTCCAGGTTTATTGGAAATTTTATTTACAAGATAATTAGTGTTATTATATACTGTCGACGTAATTATATGATGGTTAACTGTGCAGTGTTTAACAGCAACAGTAACAGCAATGTATCCCAAGAAACGGCCAAAATCGTGGTTTAGATTTCCAAAAAAACGAAAGTTGTTTTAAAACATGGACGCATTATTGTCATCGAACACCAACTAAATACAGCAGGTTATTGTACATTTACTATGTGAAAATTAAAACAAGTATGTACTTAAGATATACATTAAATAAAGTTATTGCAATTTGTTCACATACAAATATTTAAACTTCACATTCATTTACCTTTAATTACCAAATTAATTTTCACCGACAGCCCATAACGACTCCGTACTAACGTCTCTTGATCTTGTTGGTCTGTTAACCTCATAACAAAACAGCTTCAAAACGTGAATTATTACGTTAGTTAACAATGTTTATAGTCAGTCCAGTATGTTGTCATTCAAATTAAAATGCTAACACTTTGGCAGGAACAACATATGTACTCTGGCCAGAAGGAATGATGGTTAATTAGTTTTAAAGCTAATGCCGATTATTAAAGCATAATAAAATTGTACTTTTCAATGCTTTCTGTATGTCATATTAAAAATACTCTACACCAAATGATTGTTTTACCTACCCTTGGTTTCTGCCAGAGGGTGCGGAAGGTAAACTTACATGTATGTACTAAAAAATCTCAGAAATTAATGTGTATATATATATATATATATAGTTTTATTTTTTCGATAGATTATAGTAATATAATTGCTGTTTAAAATTTGTAAAAGTGCATGAAATAAAATGTCCAATAAAAAACCATTTCAAACCTATAACTACCCAATCTACTCCTTTGAATATATTTAGTTTTTACAGGCCCGTAGGAACGACTTTGGGAGGTGGTGGTGGTGGGGGGGGGGGGGGGGGGGGGGGGGGGGGGGGGGGGGGGGGGGGGGGGGGACACTGGGTATAAATGGACCGGGTATAAACTCGACATCAGATTTTGGTTACAATGGCAAAAATTAGTGATAAAAAAAGCTCACAAGTGTGTGTGTGTGTGTGTGTGTGCTGTTTTATTACGTACCCTCAAATTATTTTCTGGCAGTAAACCTGGTACCTTTGGCAGAGGTTGAAACAATTGGTCGTCTAATTTTCGACTGTTACCATAAAATAATATAATTAATCACTTTTGGCATCTAGCAATTTAAAGCAAATTAACAATAGTTACCACATAGAATAAGCATCATATATTATTTTGTTTTACCTGTAATATATTTTCATCAGGACTTCCTTCTTCCTCCATGAATGATTAAAAAAAATTACCATAGGATATATTGTAATTATTTTTATTTCATTCCAATATATAACAAATGTGTTTTATGTCAGTATGTGGAACAAACTACCTGAAACAGCTGGTTTGAAATCATGATTACAAAATCCTAAAGATAAAAGGAACTGGCTCCTAACCTCATCCTCTACATATTATCTACATTTGTACAGGCCTGTAGGAACGATATTTGAAGTGTGGGGTGAGGGGGAATACAGGTGAAGGATACAATCTAGATTTTTATCTTTGTATCATGTTTATTTATGTAGAGTAGTGAAAATTTAAAAAATACATTTTCATCCTAGAGTGTGTGATGGAGAACAAGCCCCTAGGCCCGCCCCTCCCCAGTTCCTACGGGCCTGTTGTATTTTATATTAATAAATTCAAAGAATACATAATAATATTGTCGATAAGACATATTAGTTGTAAATTGATTGTCAGTATGTTGCAACAGTATAATATTTTCCAACATTTCTGTGTTTCTGTACCCGGCTGTGGACAGTTTCGGCAGACTGGTAACCAAACACATTAAAACTTGGAGCATAACTAGTTAAGCTAACAAAGAAAATTGTGCTAATTTAGTTTTTTGTTAAATTATTATATCTTGCTTTGGTGAGGAGGGGACGCTTTTTGCAAATTTGCGAAATCGGTCTCTGAAATATCCATTAACGTGTCATATTTACATCTATGCTGAACAAGATTTATGATGAAATATTATTACATTTTGTGTTTTTCTTCTAATTAGATCCATTTGCTTCAGTTTACATTAAAAAAGTCATAAAAAATTATGTTTTAAAAAATGCTTGTATGCTAGTCTATGACCGTGTGGTTTCCTCGTCTTCGTCGGCAGTTGATTCATCCGAATTTTCGTCTAAGACAACATTTCCAGGATTAGGGACAAAGTCTTTGATAAGTGGTTCAAACTGACACTGTTTGATGCCATTAGCACCAGCTGGACACAATTCTTCGTCACTCGAATTGCTAAATTCGTCCATGCTGCTTGGTAGTTTCTTCAGTTTTCCTCTCATCGATGACGTCACGGGTCTAGCTCATCAATTGTCGACAGTTTCCAGCAAACATTGGAGATCGGCGAAAAAAAACCCAACCAAGACAGCCATGCTTAACTTGGTCATTAAGGGGTGCACGGTAGTTGCGTGTTGTGGTTTATGACGGCAAACAAATTCATTACGCTGTATATATAGTTTGGTGTCCGGTCTCCTTTAACATTATGGAGTAACAACTGCATATAACCTGATAAAACTAAAAGACTTGATATCATATGCATGATATTAAACCTGTTTTAAAACAAATGTTCAGTGTCTGAAGATGCATGGATACAGGTGTTCCATTTTCAATTGGCCGCCTACTTTTGTAAAACAATGTTAAAATACAAACATTCTTCTTTATTTTATTATGATATCTTCTTGCAGCATTATAACAAATTCAATATTTTTTAAATAACAATATTGGGCCGAATATATGAAGCATGCTTTCCTTACATGTATGTATTTAATTAAGCATTGCAAAAACATGTAGTTACATGTACACACATGTATTAAAGTTAAAAACAGGTTTTGTAAATATGACCAATTATGTTTTTGTAACTGTTATATGATGTTTTGTTTCTAGGTCAAAAGTACCTTTCTGATAACGCAAAGTAAAATGATTTGCCACAATATATGTACATACCTGAACATGTATGTAAATTCCCACCATGCCAAACAGCAATTCCACAAAACCATAAATACATGTACAACCATAATTTGTTTAGCCCACAATATACATGTAACTTGAAATGCAACTGATGTATTGTATGTTACTCAATGCTTAGAGATACCACTGTAAGATAAAAATGACCTTGGACAATAAAAAACCTGAAAACTTTGCAGTGTCTTGCTGAAGATAAAAAAGTAAGCTGATATTGTTCAACTTTTCCTTAAAGAACAAGAACGCTTTTTGGGTGGTGCTAAAATCCAGAATTTTGGTTAAATCTGGCACTTTTTCACCCTTGAATGAACATTCTACAACAAGAATGATAATAGACATACTCAAAGACTTCACTGGATGTGATGAGGACAAATTTGTGAACAGCGTAGCGACACCCGCCCACCCTGAGCATCAAGTCGGTGAACCTCTTGTCGTCATACAGGCTGACAAAGTGGGCAATGAACTCCTTCTCATCACTCAGCAGTTCTGACGATGGGTTTTGCATCTTGCCCGTACATAAATGTTTCGAGTTCACTGGTTGGACTTTGGACTGGCTCTGCATTTCAAATTGCTTCTTCAAGCAGAGAAACACATTTCCTACAAAAGATTGAATAACACCACCATTGGATTTTAACTAAGTATTAAAAAAGGTTTTAAAAGCATAGACTGGATTCACAAACAAGAAAAAAGAAAGTGTCAAATTTAAAAAACCCATCAATGTTGATGGCATTAATTTTTTTTTTTTTTAAAGAAGAAATTTCATATTTTCACAATTACAGACTAAAATTGGAAAAACATGTATTTCTTTAACTTCATACACCAATGATCAGTGTGAAGGCATCTATTAAAAATATTAAAATTTATAGATCTATTTAGGGAACATTTGGTCTAGTATTGCGTTGCAATTAGCTACATAAGTTTCAGAGATCGCTACACAAGTTTAAAACATTAAATAGTATTTGCTATTCACTTTTTAACTGACCATGTTTGCTAATCAAAATACTGAAAACAAAATGTTCCCTGCTATTTAAAAAATAAAGAAAAAACAAATCTCTGTGAATACAAAACAGTACATGTAAATAAAAACAAAGAAAAAAAAATATTAAAAAATTCCATAACAGTTTGAACTGATTATAATGAACAAATAAATGAAATAATGTTTTTGCATGCCACATAGAGTCGCCTGCAAAATAAATAAAACAAAACAAAATACAAAAAAATAAACAAAATAAATAAATAAAAATAAACAAAACTTGAAATACTACAAGTACATGTATACACATTTGTTTCTACACAGACCGGACTCTTGTAAACATCTAAAGCATCTAAAACATCTAAACATGTGCTGCATACAAATCACGTTTGTCAACATATATATATATATGTAAGCATGTACCTGTATAAACCTGACAAAGTAATTTAGGAATTTCAAGAAAACTTTTTTTTAAAACAAATAAATAAAAATCAATAAATAAATAAGACACTGTCACAGTACAATTAATCCTTTCAAATGATCATGCCGGCATCACCATGGACTAGGTGAATAACAAATAAATTGTATCTACAGTGAAACCTCTCAAAACCGGACCCTCTGTGCGGAATTCATTCAAAACTGGACATTTTTTGCAGGCCCCCTTTAAATATCTGTACATAAGAGAACCTCTCTAAACCAGATACCTCTTAAATTCTGACATTTTACTTAGTCCTGAGGACATCCGGTTTGGAGGAGTTTCACTGTACAATCAAACCTATACCTACATGTACATGTACTATTGAAATGCCCACCTAGTTTAAGAGATCCCCAATATTCTGCAAATAAAATACATGTATATGATACATTACACGTATTGTTAAAATTAAATATACTATAGCATCTCTTATTTATGAATAAAAGTTAAATACATTGTTGCCAGATTTGGTATAAAAAGAACCATAAACTACATTTAACAGTTAATCTATTAGTACTGCATATAAAGGGCAATGGAATTTGAAAGGAAGTTTACAACATATACTTAATCAATAACTGGTCAAACAGCCTGCACATAGTATGCAAGAATATAACATGTTTATTCTGTTTATAATGTCATATATAACAAAAACTTGGGACCCAGTATTTCGCCTGTTTCATATGGATTTGCACTGCAGCTGGAATATTTATATACGCATGCATGTACCTGGAATGTATCTTGGCTAGTTCTACAGGATTTCCTAGAGTCCATTTACTACAAGCTATACAATGGTTACATGTACATGAATGTATGTCCACAGTTTTGTTTGTTGGGTGCACTGTGATGGAAATCTCACCCATTCCCGGTCATCTTGACATGCCGAACTTAGTCTCTGATTCTGTTGTATCACCTGAAATCAGGATTCAAACACAACTACGGTAGTCTTTACCAGAACATGCACATACCAGAACAAATACATGCAAAGTCACTCATGCAGTTTACAATACAAATTCTTTCTTTCTTTTGTTTTGTTTGTTTTTGTTTTCGTTTAGCCCGGGCAAATTAAAATAAATGTAAATATACACAGATACATACATGTACACATACATTTTGTTTGAAAAACAATTTACACAACAGCTCGAGTGTCCCCTGGTTCTATTTTATTTATGTATGTGAGAATAGGTCTATCTAGAGTGAGATCTTAAATTTAAACTGTCAAACTCAAAATTCCACATTACTAAAGCATCATTAACTACAATGTACATTTTTGTAGTCAATGATCAACTGCTGTGTCTAAAATACACACATTTTCTTAAATCTGATGCCACAGACTTTTGTTTTATTATTTTTAATTCACTTATAACGTTACACAATGTACACTTACATACATGTATGTTTCTACAACTTTAGCTACAAGAAAAAACCTGACACCTGAATCCAAAACACAGACTGAATCAGTTTTGGATTGGGCTGTCAAGTTTCTTCTACATGTATGTATACTAACAGACTGAATCAGTTTTGGATTGGGCTGTCAAGTTTCTTCTACATTTCTTCTACATCACCACTAACATTTTGGGGGTTTTTAACTCAAAAAGGATCCAACCAAACTATAGATCTGCAGCATCAGATTTAGGAAAATCTGTGTATTCAAGACACATTACTTGGCGACCATGCGGTTGTTGAAAATTGACAAATTATAACATAAAAAACTCTGTAGCCCAGACCCAACATAAACAGAATAGGGTTAAAGGACAGTCGAGCTACCTACACTATAAAAATAATACCAACAAAAGACATCACTAAATTAAAATTTGTTGAAAACATTAAATAAAGCATAATTTTTTTATATTGTTAATCTGCAACAAAGTATACATAAATAATAATAAATTTACAGACAAAAACTATATGCACAAATTACATACATGTATACATGTACATCATGGAGAGGGTAATTAATAAACATAATTTTTTTGTATCCCATTCTGAAAAACATATGCCCATGCACATCTGGCAACTCCCCTGCGCGTGCTGTAACCTCACTGTGGTGCAGGGGTGTAACATTCTCTTTGAGAATGGCCAATACAGCACAAAATTGAAGTTTTGAGTAAAATTCAGTATCCGTAAAATTCTGTGATATTTGTGTTTTTGCACAGTTCTTTACACTGTTTTTGTTTAAGTCTTGAATTTTTATATTGATGTTGATTATCACTTTATTTATTTGCATTACCATAGTTTGACACCCAATAGCCGATGTATTTTTTGTGCTGGGGTGTCGTTAAACATTCATTCATTCATTCATTCATTTAATCTGGCAACTGTTTAAAAACAACAAGTAAATTCTTGTCAAGGGACTGCTCATGATTTATGTGCATACAGGTAGACTAGTGGTATCTTTTTCAAATATAAACAAGTACATACATGTACAAATAGCTTGAAATACCAGCCTGCAAAAAGCAATCATTTTTTTAGACGAGCTCATAGGTGAAATAGATTCAAGCCCACTGTCCTGGGACACTCCTCAGTTATATGGGCTGTCTGCCCAGGACAGTGGGTTAGTGGTTAATGAGAGAAGGAAGGAAATGTTTTATTTAACGACGCACTCAACACATTGTATTTACAATTATATGGCGTCAGACATATGGTTAAGGAGCACACAGATATTGAGAGGGGAAACCCGCTCTCGCCATTTCATGGGCTATTCTTTTCGATTAATAGCAATGGATCTTTTATATTCACTATCCCACAGACAGGGTAATATATGTCCTCTGGTAAAGCTGTATCCTAACCGGTCGCGAGCAATATGAGCTATGATTTTAGAAATCATGGATTTCAATTGTCGTATCCTAACCGCACGTGTGTCATCAGTGTCTTGTTTGTGGTAATATTCTAAATTTTTGGTTGCCGAGTGATCTTTAGCATTTGATACATGCAGATTTGTGGACCCTTTGATCCACGCATCCGAAAAATTGTGATTATACTGCATTTCTTTTTGAACTTTTTTGCAGAGCGAGCACGCCATACGTATAACCTCGCCTTCAAACTGTAGCCACAAAGAGGCATTTGTTTGAACTAAATCCTCCTTTTGCCATTTTAATTCAGTGCTAGATTTTGAGATACTACTCTGCGGGATATTCGTCTGGGAATTTTGGGGGCAGGATTTAATCAGCGGCTGCCGCCGCGGATACCAGGAACAGGGACAATTGATTTGTCATTATCGGTACCTGTCTGTTCTTTTACAGCAAAGACTGAAATTATTTTGTTCAACATCCTTTAATTGTTAACCACGAGGCAAGATGAATTGCAAACTTTAAACGAAAACGCCACAGGAAGTATACGCTAAGTACGAAACTTGTCAAAAGTTCAATTACTAATATGCGTGACATCACTTTTTACAATGTAAGTTCACGCAAAATCGAGACTATGAAAAATCCTACTAAACAGGTACGCAGACTGTAGATGAACTTCGTGTTGGACTGTCAAGTGCCCCGCGAACCGGTTCGAATCCCACTGGTACACATTTGTGTTTTTTCATTCGTAATCAATATTTTTTTTAAATCGGTGCATTAAGTGTATTTGACTCCAAAACAGCCGGCTTTTACTACAACGCGAGCTTCGGACATGATGACCGGCGCAATCGACATTGTTATTGACAAGTTACAAATTTGTACTGGACAATGATCGTGACCGGCCGCTTATTTCAAGGCTTGTATTGTTATAGTCTGTTCAAATAAAGTGCACAAATCACCTGTTTACTGATATATTTCTTTTAATTTCAAGAGTAAACACCACCTTGTACATCAATGAGAGCCAAAACAAGTAAATGCTAAATTAGGTAGACTATAATTAAATAGATATTTACAAAATATTTACTTGTTTGTTTAACATGTAAGAAATAATCGACGAAAATCATTTTTATTCTATTTCCGACAGCACTATAGTATATTTCAAAGATATATATACATGTACACTGCTGTATATTTAATAAACTATTTTTAAAAAATACATTATATTACATGTAGTATGTGTATTAATTGTGTGAGAATGCTCAAGCTCTCCGAGAATTAATAAAAACACGTTCACAAAACACTAGTAAAAACCACCAGCTATGAATTTTTAACAGTAGTCACTTAATACCTTGATCTTTCTCATCAACTCTTCTTTTTTTTGGCTTTTTTTACTGTATTAAATTTTATAAAATCATACATAGTGTGAGTTGGATACTCCCCTCCCCCCAATCTAAAATCCTGGCCAGTGTCAGTGCTTTTTCACAATCACAACAATGCAAAAATTGCATGTTACTTGTCCATAATTATTTACTGGTATTTGAAATTTTATTAAAATATGCACACATGTGATATTGGTTTTCATTTTTATATATAAGTATATATATACTAGCGGAAAAAAGTAACTGTGTATGGTTATCATGTTGATAAAAACATAATTTCAAGACATAAAACGATGAAACGATCAGATAGCATGGTTAATAGGCAAATCTGCAAAACTTCAATTCATTTAAAATGTCACAGCATCCGTCGTTTCATTGGTATTGGGGATGAAAGACACGGGGGTAAAAAATCAGTTCACAAAGTTAATAGCGCGTATGGCCATGGTGCGTCGATGCAGGCCTGGTACCGTCGCCTCATAGAGCCTACCAAATTGTTGAAGAATGCCTGGGGAATGCCGTTCCAGATCTGGACTAACGTCTGACCCAGCGCTGCCAACGTCACCGGCTGGTTAGGCAGCGCACGTACACGACGTTGCATCTCATCCCAGACATGCTCGATTGGTGCAAGATCGGGTGAGACTGCAGGCCACTGCAACACATCGGTATTCTGCTGAGCTAGAAATCCCTTACCACCCGGGCGACGTGAGGTCTAGCGTTGTCTTGCTGAAGCGTGATGTGACGTTGCTGTCTTTGCACAAATGGGATGACGTGAGCCTGGATAATGTCGTCACGGTAGCCTACGGCGTTCAAATTGCCATCGATGACCACAATAGGTGTTCGTCCAGTTGACGTGATACCACCCCAAACCATGACACTGCCTCCGCCAAAAGCACGTCGCTCCACAATACAGGCGTCACTAAAAACGTTCTCTAACACGACGATAGACTCTTGAACGGCCGTCGCTGCTGTCTAAGTGAAACCTGGACTCGTCTGTAAACAGAATACCCGCCCAGTGTCGGCGATTAAAGCGCAAGTGTCTTCTACACCAAGCCTGACGTGCTACACGATGGCGTCTTAGCAAAACTGAACGGACAGCCGGACGTCGCGAACAAATACGCTGTTCACGTAATCGATTCCGTACAGTTCTGGGGCTGATGGCACGCAATCCAGGAATGGTCCGCACTGTCAGACTTTCCGTTTGGAAGTGATTCCTGAGGTGCACGAGTCGGGTATGATTGTCCTGCTGTCGTGACGTCACGCGTGGACGACCTGCACGTGGTCGGTCTCTGACATTACCAAATTGTTGAAAACGTCGCGACAAAGCCTGAATAGTGTTTATGTTGACACCAAATTGCGTAGCAACAGCGCAATGGAGCATTTCAGCCTGGATCATACCAATTGCGCGAAGGCGGTCATTTACATTTAGCCTGGGCATTGCTCTACGACCACTTTCAACCGAAAAAACCTGCTTTTCTGTTCCACCGGTTGCCAAACAATGACCCGACAGTAGCAAAGTCGACAAAAGCTGGAGCAGTAAAATGTTGGGCGGAAAAACCTTGAAAAACAGACCCATGTCCAAGAAGCGAAACGGCACGTGCCAATACGGAATTGACCCCGCGATTGTGTGGCGGTGCGTTCACTGGTCAACTGTGCAAAACATCAGGCTAAAATATTGAGCCGTGTTAATTTTATCTGATGTTTCAAGTTACACTGTTACTTTTTTCCGCTAGTATATATATATATATTAAAAACTATTATCATGTTTCTGAATCTGGATTAAATGCAAAATACTTGAAGTCCTTCCCACAGGCTGTGCGGTGTTTCTGCCAGAAAGAAATGTTTGGGTATGGCGCTATGGAATTGACTGCCTCCCCCAGAAAGAAAATGGGTTACGTTTTGGGTTAGGGTAAAGAAAATCATACAATAATGACAAGAGTCATTAACTTTGTCAAAGTGTTAAAGGGACATTCCTGAGTTTGCTGCATTGTAAGATGTTTCTGACTAATAACATATTTCTACAATTAAACTTGCATATTAAATATATTTTCTGTTTAGAATATCAGTGTCTGTATATTCAATGTGGTTCTGGTCATCTTAGTATTTCTAAGAAGTCCAAACTGGATTTTGTCTTCAAATAATTTCGTACGTAAGAAAAAACTATATTTTAGGAAACAAGATGAAATTTAACCTAGTACAAATATTAGAACGATCAGAAACACGTTTAATATACAGCCACTAATATTTTATGCAGGTAAATATATTTGATATGTAATTACAATCTTTAAAAAGTCCTGTTAGTCGATAACATCTTAAAATGTGCAGCAAACTCAGGAATATCCCTTTAACTTAAAAAAAAAAAAATTGGGATGTGGCGCCATACCCATTTTAGTTTTACACTCTGGTAGAAACCCTGATCAGGGAATGTTTTTTTTTTCATACTATGGAATTTGCTACAAGTTATTTATTTCTGCGTCAACTGTTTTCTACAAAAAGAGTATTTCAAAAACACTTTTAGTTTCACTTTTCTTCTTAAGTATGTCAAATAAAACTGAAATTATTTACAACAAAAATAAATCTGTAGGATGGGAAGGACTATAAATTCGTAGATGTACATGTACCAGCTAGTGGCAATAAAACCATATTAAGGCTTATCCATTCGACTGAAAGTGACATAACATTTACCTGAGAATTAAGTATGACCTCTTCACACACTATCAGTATCATAGTATGAATGGGGATGGGGGGGGGGGGGGGTGTTACACGTGGTCCTGCAATGTACTTGCATGTTCTGGAAAGTCAACAGACTTCATTATGTTTATTGTTCAGTTCACAAAGTATATTTTATTTTTAACAATAAATAAATCAATAAAGAAAAAGAAACCTATTGAAATTGAATAAACTATCAGTGTTTCTGCCAGAAAGAATTTTTGGGTATGACGCTATGGAATTCAATGCAACCACAGTCAATAGGGGGTATAGGGGGCATCCCCCAGAATGAAAATGAGTTAAGTTTAGCGTTAGGGTTAAGAAAATGATACAGTAATGATAAGAGTAATTAATTTTGTGAAAGTCAACTTAAAAATAATAAAATTTGGGTATGGCGCCATACCTGTTTTACCCTCTGGCAGAAACCCTGACTATATACTCAGATAATTATATAGTCCACTACAAAAACAATAGTGACATGGAGAATGAAAAATTCCACAGCAATCTTCACGGCACTGCCGATTGCCGCGGTCAGTTACAGGCGTTGAGGTTGGCTGTTAAGACTATTATGTTGCGCAAATATAATTACAGGTCCATACTCACATAAACTGAACAATCCCTGGTATTTCAAAAAAAAAAATTCCCATAACTGGCGATGCAATTCTGTTTGATCGCGCATATATTCCAAGATATAATTAGCATAACATATAATGTTATAATACTTACCATTACAATATTAAAAATATTCATCTGAAATCTAATACACTCACATCCATTGTATACACTCAAGATTTGGCCATTTTGCATTTATCAAGTGACTCATCACACTGATCTAACAAAAATGGTCATACTGATCAAAGGGAAATAACTCTGTTTGATATTTCAACGTAGGCCAATGGTTATAGAGGTTGTGCCATTTTTTTTTTTGGTAGTCTAAAGCTTTAGCTTGCATTGTGATCACATGCATTTGTTTGTGATCGTTTTTTGGGGTGTTTTTTTGGGGGGTGGGGAGGGGTGTTGTTTTTTGTATGTATAGAACAATTTCAGTGGGGGTTTTTAAATTATTATTTACATTGCTATTTTAGTTTAGAAAATACCCCTACCCTCCAAAAAACCCCTCAAACAAACTGTTGATAAATTTACTTAAGTGGCAGAATCAAAGCATTAGGTCTATACACAGCAGAATAGTTGTTTGTTTTGTTCGTGTGGTTTTTTTTGTTTTTTTTTTTTTTTTTTGGTGTGTGTGTGAGTGATAAAAAGGACACTTCAAAACTAACAAGTTATTATTTATAATTACAGCCCAGCTTTCTCATTCCTTCATTTAAATAAAGAATTAAGCAAATTAACCCCTTCATAGTCCATTACTTGACGTGGTGAGGGGGCTTGTATGTCTCAGTGACCCAGAGAGCTATGCCAGCAGGAGCTTTGGCTTCTGTTACAGACACCCAAGTTGGACTGGTCAATGGGTAGAGGCTAGACTGATATGGACTAAGGGTGAGGTAATCCTAACAGAAACCTCGATTGCTGAAGTCAGAGGTATTGGGCCGCACGGTGCACTCTAATGTACCACAATACCATGCATGCAACTTGCCCGTGACAATGTTACATCTTGGACTCAAGACTGGTGCATAACAATCAACAAAGACAAGTCAGCTGCCACTCTTTTCGCTCTCTCCACAAAGCAGGAAGCAGGCAACCTAAAACTTGATGACATGCCTCTCCAGTACGAGGACCAACAGACATACCTGGGTGTCATTTTTGACAAAAGACAGACCTGGAAACCACAAGTGGAGAAAGCCGAGGCCAAAGCTCGAAAAAAACTTGCCATAATGAGAAAACTAGTTAGCATCAAGTAGGGTGCTGATCATAACATACTAAAAAGAGTCTACCAAGGAGCAATCAGACCACATCTTGAGTATGGATCCAGTGCATGGTCAACAGCAGCAAATTCACATCAACAAAACTAGGCAGGGTTCAAAACCTAGCACTCAGGATAATAAATGGAGCAATGAGGTCAACTCCTAATTGAGAAAATGGAACAGCTCACTGGCATTGTACCCCTCAGCAAACGCTGGGACTCCAAGCTCATGATACAAGCCATTAAGTTCAAGTCTTGTACACAACAACCAATGAACAAGAGAATGAAATGATCATCCCTGCAACAGACTCAAAAGAACAAGCTTTCATAAACAGAGCAAATAATCCCTGAGGCAACATAAGGGACAACTCCCAGATAAAATCCATCAAGTTAGTACAGTCAGCTGCATCCCACCATGGGAACCACAATTGAACAATGTAAAGATCTGCACACTGGTCCAACACCTCACCCCTGGAGAGGAACACAGTGAACCATACAAACGAGCCCTGACACTGGCCATGATTGATGAACAGTACCCAGAGACACCATGGTCACAGGTATATACTGATGGATCTGCAACAAATGCAGAGGAAAACGGACGGGCTGGAATATATATAGTGGCTACCGAGAGTAGGTGCATTTTCCTACAGGGAAACACTGCATAAACTATTCTGCATAGGTCGAGTCTCTCATTCATGCTGCCCACATCATAGCACTAGAGGAGAACTGCTCACATGTCGTCTTCCAGACAGATTTTCAGAAGCCCTACATCCTATCAGCAGTGTTAACCAAGTCGTGTTACAATGGATCCCTGCTCACTGTGGCATACCAGGAAATGAAAATGCAGACTGGCAAAACTGGGTGCAGCTAAAGAACAAGAGGATAACTTGGTGAAATATGAAGAGATGAAATCCCATATTAAATCTCTCTATAGACCAAACAAACCAATGATTATTATCTGCTGTCCCGTCAGGAATAGGTTATCATTTTCTGACTAAGGACTGACACAACAGGCTGAACCAGCATATGCATAAGAGGTTCCGGCTGGTACCTTCTTCCATGTGTTCCTGTGGAGAAGCAGAACAGATGACTGAACATGTCATCCAACACTGCATAAACCTACAGCAGCTGAGGGAGACTACCTGGACAACTACAACAATTCTCCAAAAGAAGTTGTACAGCACAAGAAGTGATCTACAGAGAACAGTATCTTTCATAGTCACTGCTGGCCCCGACATGTAGTCAACAAGTGAACGAAAAGAAGAAGCAAATTAATACCCCACCTATGACCAGTTACTATTTACAAACAAGCTTTCTGGGAGTACTGCTAAATCAATACATGTCTCCTACACATTTTCAGATCTCCTGTCAACAAAGGTCAAATCTCTATGAATTTAAACTTTACCTATAACTTAACATGACAAAGCTATACAGTACACACAAATGTCAGCTCCCATTATGAAAACAAAAGTGTGCAAAACTATATGTGAGACAGAAGTTTGTTTTGTTTAACGACACCACTGGAGCACATTGATGATTATCGGGTATTGGATGTCAAACATTTGGTCATTCTGACTTGTAGTTATCAGAAGAAACCCGCTACATTTTTCCTAATGCAGCAAGGGATCTTTTATATGCACTTTCACACAGACAGGAAAGCACATACAACGGCCGTTGTCCGGTTGTGGTGCACTGGTTGGAATGAGAAAAAACCCAATCAGCTGATTGATCCACTGAGGTGGTTCGATCCTGCGATGCAAACACCTCAAGCGAGCACTTAACCTACCGAGCTAAATCCAACCCCATATGTGAGACAGTCATATCGTCGGCTGGAGACAAAACTGATAAGTCCCCTCCAGTTGAAGTAGTATGGTTCTAACAGGTTTAATAAACATAAAACAGCTGTCTTTTACAGCTGAAAAATTATCACATTGACAATATCATATCCACACACAATTTACAGGATTAATATGGAACAGACTATACTACACATATCACACATGGCAGGTGTGATCATAACTGCCAGGTGTAATAATGCAGTCATTGACAATTTAAAATACATTTGTAGGGTTTTTTTTAACATTCAAGTGTTTTGATACATTTTGTAATTTTTCATCTATAATAGACAACTTTTTAATGTTTATTATATCTGCTATTTATACACCTGAATTTCATTTCAGGTGGGATACAATTTTGATCAATACTTTAGTTATAAACTAATGTGTAATTAAACAAATATTCCTTTTTTTCAGGGTCTTCTTTCACAATATGCAGGTATGTTAGCATAGGTGGATCTAGATGGGGGTCACAGGAGTCCAGGGATGCCCCCCCCCTCCCCCCAATTTTTTTAAATTCACAATAAACAACACTATATTGCCTTGAAAATGTATCTCTGGGCATCTTATTTCAAAATATTCCTGAGAGAATCTCCACGAACCTCCCTACAGATCTTTTTTTATTTATTTTTTATTGTCCCCAGAATATAAAAAGGCAGTGTCAGGGTTGGGGTGCCCTGAGCTCACTGTCTCACAATATTTTTTAAATTTCATATGATATACACAGTTTTATATACATACATATAAATGGCAAAATATATACACACGAATAGATCTTGCACCCTTTTAGGAGCTCAGCTCATTTGCGGTGGACACACTCAATTTAACCTTTTCAGAATTTTGTGGCCCCATTGCTCCTAGTTACCATAGCATATTCCCAATGTCTGAAGGACTGGGATTTTTTTTTCTTCAAATAAAGATATTTTCTCTCTGTTAAATCTATGGTAAACAAGCATTCTGAGAGTATTGCTAAAGCAATACATGTCCCCTATCAGGCCCAACATATTTTCATATCTCCTAAATTCAAGAGCCATAATTCTTGTGTTCAACATGAGTAGATTGCCATGACAGTCAAACTTGATCTGTAATAGTACATTAATAATTATAAAGAAATCCAAAACATTTCAGCTCAATATCCAGAAAACAAATTTTCATATCTCCTAGGTTCAAGATCTCTATGTAACAAATGTATAAATCATCATAATTTACTTCAAACTTTATCTGTAATAGCACATGATAAAGCTATATACAAAATTTAAGTTCAATACCTTGAAGCATTGTGACACCCCCCCCCCACCCCCCCAGAAAACTACATATAGTACAGACAGATATACAGACAGACAGATAAACAGACAAAGAGGACAGAGATGAAACCTAGTCCAGTAGGGGACTAATTAAGACCAATTTAGATGAATAACAAATGACAAACAAGTCCAACTGTGTACTATTTACAACTTTATTTACAACAGGAAAAGAAAGAAATGTTTTATTTAATGATGCACTCAACACATTTTATTTATGGTTATATGGCGTCAGACATATGGTCAAGGACCACACAGATTTTGAGAGGAAACCCGCTGTCGCCACTACATGGGCTACTCTTTCCGATTAGCAGCAAGGGATCTTTTATTTATCAGCATAGCACAGACCATGGCCTTTGTTGAACCAGTTATGGATCACTGGTCGGTGCAAGTGGTTTACACCTACCCATTGAGCCTTGCGGAGCACTCACTCAGGGTTTGGAGTCGGTATCTGGATTAATAATCCCATGCCTCGACTGGGATCCAAACCCAGTACCTACCAGCCTGTAGATTGATGGCCTAACCACGACACCACAGAGGCCGGTTTACAACATGAATGTCACACATCAAATCTTTCAGAACAGATGCTGTGGCCATATTCGTCATACTCCTGTCGTGTGACGACCAGTCTGGAAAAGTTGGGGTCTCCTGCAAGCATCGTACCACCTTCCCAAGCATAGGTCATAGGTCTGTAGACAAAAATTAAAACAGTATCAGTTGGCAAGTTGAAACACTTTTTTCATATCTTTGTCTACAGTATAGTCAGAAAAGCAATCACCAGTAAGGGTTTATTGTGAGTTCTTTAGCAAAGATTTTAAAGAGTAAATACAAAAACAGTTTTCTGGTGGCACTAAAAAAAATGCAGCTGTTTTTCCATCCCGTTTTAGGAGTAAATGCTTAAAGTCTGAACCACTTTGTCCTACTTTTCATTACTGTTAGATTTCCCCCACTTTTTGTCCAGACACAAATTATGAAAAAAATCATTACAATGACAAATATTCCATATACTAGATTGTAACTTATATCAACTTCACTGAGATCTCCTCCATAAAAAAGCAAAATGGCAGACAGCAAAAAATAATGTGCTTTTTGTCCTACGAGATCTCAGTGAAGTTTTGATATAGATGACATGGTTACAATCTAGTATGTTGAATATGTGTCTTTGTAATAGTTTTTCATGATTTGTATCTAGACAAAATGTGGGGGAAATCCAAAGGTAATTAAGGGTAGGAGAGTAATTTATCACTCCTTTAGTTGGGCTCAACATGTATGAATCTAACAAAATAATTGTAGAGATTATTAAATATATCAGTACAGGATGTTTTTTTGTTAGAGGTATCAAGATGTCCTCTCGTACATAATGTCTCAGTAATCTTTATGTATGAGGATTGCTGTGAGGGTCTTACTTTTTTGGAAGTGTAACATGAACATCATACTCATCTGGAGCCAAGCTTCTTACATCAGCATATCTGTAAATACATTCGTAATGACCAATGAAACATTTCCTCTTTCAAAAACATCTTTATATACATTTTTGTGATATTATATACTCTTCAAAAAAAGTAGGGGAACCTAAAATATTGATATGTTAATATCAACTATTAGACCGAACATACGTTTTGACCACAAACATCCTAGTAAAGAACATTCAGGTCTGTTTATCAACACACCAAAACACATTCCATAGTTGGCACGTGCATCACGCAGTTGCCTCGTACATGTGCGTGGGGTGTCATTCTCGATTTTGACAATTTCCAGGAAGGTCCATTAATCACTGTGGAACATTATTCTGTCAATCTTTTTCATTCTGTTGATCATGCAGTTGTTATTGTTTTATTTTTAGTCATTTTTATTGTTTGAATTTGCGATTTACTGATAAAAAAACGTAAACTTTCAAATTTCACTTCTGACCCCAATCGTCTATATAGATCTTTGGTGGTCATAAAACCTACTGTAATACTGAACTACCAGTTGTAATGTTTGCCCAATTAATTCACTATTATCATATAACCATTCCCCACAGCTAATATACCTTACAATTTTGACAATTGTAAAGTGTTATTAGCGTTCCCCTACTTTTTTTTTAAGAGTATACAATTGATTTTTGTTTCAACATTGTTCCATTAAAAATACATATAAACATCACATCAGTGCTGGGATGGATTCCCATCCTCAGAGAAATTATTGTAAGGGTGTGTCTTAAAATTGTGTGAAAATCAGTCTGTTCACAAGTATTTCATTATTTGTTTACACCAATCATAAGGACATGATGGATAAACTGCCTGTTAGGCCATGAGATGACAGTAAAGCTAAGGGAATTATTTCATTCATGGATGCAGAGTAAAAAAAAAAAAGGATTTAAAAAAGGAGATTAAATATGTGAACATCTATTCTTAATACTCACACACGCTCTTTGAATCCTGGAATATGGCAGTTTCCACCAGTTAAAATAATATTTGCCAACATGTGAGGTCTCATTTCTGAAATGAACAGATATAAACAATTCTAATTTAAAAAAAAAATCATTTAGTACAATTATGACACTGAATTGGAAATTGGTACTGTTATCTTCACTTAACAACATTTATTTTGAACAGATCAAGAAACTGTATTTTGATTAGTAGCAGCTTTAAACAAACCAAATCAACTAACAATTTATGTTACAATAAATGTAAGTTTAAATGTTCTTCAGTTGTACACAATACAGGCTTTTGCTTGTTGGCCAATCCCAATACCACTTCAGAGTATGACAAATATTTTTAAAAGTCACTAGCCCAAATTCCTGATCAATTATAGTTGGATTTTTATATAATTTTTGTAACATAACACATTTTCGAGTATAACAGTAAAATAAAACAAACACTTAAATCATGTTGTAACTTTCAGTTTTTTGTCGTGTTGTACGTTTGGTTTTTTGTCAAGTGTGATCCATTGTCATTGTTCTGTTTTCGCTTTTGCCTTGATATCTAAAACCACTATCAAAATAATTAAATTTAAATGAGGGTATGACAGTGTGACACACAGTAATAGATGGTTCAGTGTATTCAGTTATACATTTAGGGCCCTACTATTTATGTCGCCAGGAACGGTGATGCCAATTGCTCAATTACAGGCATTATCTCATGTCAGACTGATATCAAAAGAATATAACGGCGACATCTAATCCGTTGTTAATTGATGAACAAAAAAGGTATCATCTTGTATCGGCAGCTGTGATGCATTATCCAGACCGCTACGCGTAATAGGCCAAGCAGAGTCATTGCATTAAAGTTGTTTTCCCGATTGCCGATAACCACATGTCAGCGAAGTGTTAAATTAGAAAACAATAGGTAAATAAAACAAACTGAAATTCAAAGCATGACTGGGGTTTACTTGATTGAGATTAACCTGTCGTCGCGATTGGTGATTTCCAAGTTCTTAGCCTAAAACATATGTGCGAGATTAACTACCATGTGACGTGTCCAACCAATCAAAACATGCATGTCATTAGACTTATTTCCTGTGCCAGAAACTTGAAAGGGAAAAATAAACAATGCATGCTGTAACTGTGGCGATGTAGAGATAGCATGTTACTGCAGTTTGCAGACCTAGTTCAAGTGGATTATTATTATATACTGATTGCGTTGTTGATATTATTCGATGACAAACATTACAATCAAATATATTAAACGAAATTTCAGCCGAGAGAAAAAAAGAAGAAAAAAAAGAACAAACACGATCGAGCGATAAGGTTTCTCACTAGCCGGAACTTAAAAAGCACTAGCCACGGGCATCGGGCTAGCGGATTTGTCGAAATCTGCACTTATTTTGTATCTGATAGTAAATAAATACCTGTATAGAAATAAAATGCACCTCAGTGGTGTAGTGGTTAAGCCACCAGACTTAAGGCTGGTAGGTACTGGGTTCGCAAGCTGGTACTGGCTCCCACCAAGAGTGAGTTAACACAGTGCTTCTAGAATTTTTATAAAATCCACTAGGCATGGGATCAGTGATTTTTAAAATTCACCAGCCACAATTCAAAATTCATTAGCCCTACTTTACTTTAAGTTAATCCAGTTTGACTAAACAATAGTAATAATTGGACATGTCACCTAAAGAGGGAGATAGAGCTTAAAAACACTAACATTTGGCAGGATATTCATATTTACAAAATAAGACTTAACTGAAACATTTGACCAAAAACAATTCACTAGCCGTCGGGCATGGCAATAATAGTTATTTATTAGCTCAACATTGAATACCATTAGCCATGGGAGTGGGGCTACCATAATTTAGAACACTAAACTGACTTCTCTCTCACTAACTACTAACAACTGACCCACTGCCCTGGACAGACAGCCCAGATAGCTGAGGTGTGTGCATGTAGTTACCTAGAGTGAGTTTTTACAGCACACAGGGACAGTGTTAGGCCACTACATTGACTTCTCTCTTACTACCTATCTATTAACCCATGTCCTGGACAGACAATTCATATTTCATATGCCCAAGACAGCATGCTTGAACCTTAAGCATGAAGTAAGTTAAAATGAATGAATAAAATGAAGAAATAATTACTGAACTGTACTTCTACACTGGAAATACTCTAATCAAAAATTTAATTTATAAAGGCCACATCAGATTAACAAAAACACTAATTAACCTTCTGATAATGAGTTGACAGAATGAAGAATTGCTTCTGGGATCCCCGTCTCATGAATTCCAACATCTGAAGGCTGGAACAACAGTTCTGGGACAGCAAATCTTTCGTTATTCATGCGAATCAGCTGTAAACAAAATGGAAAAATGCAGCAGTGTAAGTCTAGAATTAAAAAAGCACAGAGGATAGATACATGTATTGTAAACATATTATTTTTCACCTTTAAAGTCAATAATTACATAAAATTATATTATGCAGAGCTGTAACTAGCCTAAAATAACCAATTAAGAATCTGGGCACAGTAATAAAAGGCATTTTTCTGTTAGACAAAAAAGGACATTTTAAAACTAAGAAAGCCTTTTTTTGTATGCCCCCATTGCTACAGCCCCATTAAAGCTTATTTTCTCTAAATCCTTCACAATGCATTTAAAAGACATGTTTAGAAACTGTAATCCCTAATAGGATTCCTGGACCTAATAAATGATATGTGATAGTAATTAGTACCTACAGCAACAGTTAAAGTTTGTTTTGTTCAGTGACACCACTAGAGTACATTGATTTATTAATCATTAATTTTTGGATGTCAAACATTTGATAATTAGTCTTCAGAGGAAACCCACTACATTGTTTTATTATTTATTTACATGTATATGTACTTTCATACAATGGCCTTTGATATACCAGTTGTGGGTCACTGGTTGGGACAGGAAGGAAATATTTTATTTAACGACGCACTCAACACATTTCATTTACGGTTATATAGCATCGGACATATGGTTAAGGACCACACACATATTGAGGGAGAAAACCTGCTGTCGCTACTTCATGGGCTACTCTTTTTGATTAGTAACAAGGGATCTTTTATATGCACCACCCCATAGACAGGATAGCACATACCACAGCCTTTGACGTACCAGTCGTGGTGCAATGGCTGGAGCGAGAAATAGCCCAATGGGCCCACTGACGGGAATCGATCCCAAATCAATCAAGCAAGCACTTTGGTTGGGACAGAAAAAAAACCCAGTGGGTCCACCAAAGAGGTTTGATCCTATGACCCAAGCAACTCAGGCAAGCACTCTACCAACTAATCTATATATACCTGTTCGTTGTCCTTCGCCTTGCCAGTGGTTTCTTCCAGTGTCCGTACATAGCCTCTCTTAATGTGTGTATAATCTGGTAACACATAATCCCGTACCACCGTGTTTCCTTTGCCCTTTTTTCTGAAACAAATATTTATTTCAATTGTTATCCTTGTATTAGCTTACACAAAAAGAACTTTTAATACAGGTAGCTATTTAACACTGGACACCTCATGAGACAGGTAAGTGTTTATTTAAGGACACATCTCAAGTAATGTAACTGGGTTGGACACTTGAGCAGTTTTGGTGGCACACTACCAGTATATAAAAGTACCAGGGACAGTTTCATGAAACATAAAAAACACATAATTCTAAAATTAATTTGTAAAATATAATGCAAAAATATTCCTGCTAACTGGGTGTGATCATCTTGTGTCTTTATAGCCGATTTTACCCACTTCAGCTTGCCTGGAAGTGACATTACCTCATTGTGTAAGCTATTCATGATATACAGAGTAAACAAATGAAGTAACTTATGGCATGATGTGGTGTCATTTTGTGGGGCCTCTTTAAAGTTGTTTTTTCTTATTATATATACCATACTGTATAGACAGATTTGCTGATATGTTATAAAGATCACTAGAAATCCCTGTTGCTTGACTGTAACCCCCTTCCCCTTAGCATACAGTTTGTAACTCCTGAAAAAGCAGAAAACTGTAAATAGTCCCCAATGACAGACAAAGAAAGTGTTCGTACTGTGTGATTTCCATGTCCTTGATGAACTGTGACGAGACGTAGCAGACGTCTTCCTTGAGCTGGTTCACCACGTACGTCTCGTCCATCACCATCAACTGTCTGAAACAAAACAAGCATCCTCAGAGTACTGCTAAAGCAATACATGTCCCCTACCAGGGTTTCTGCAAGAAAGGAATTTTTGGGTATGGCACAATGGAATTGAATATTTCCAATGTTGTGTGCTGAATGCAACCACAGTGCCCAAGAAAGAAAATGGGTTAGGTTTAGGGTTAGGGTTAAAAAAAAAGTTTGTTTTATTTAACGACGCCGCTAGAGCACATTGATTTTTTATCTTATCATCGGCTATTGGACGTCAAACATATGGTCATTCTGACACTGTTTTTAGAGGAAACCCGCTGTCGCCACATAGGCTACTCTTTTTACGACAGGCAGCAAGGGATCTTTTATTTGCGCTTCCCACAGGCAGGATAGCACAAACCATGGCCTTTGTTGAACCAGTTATGGATCACTGGTCGGTGCAAGTGGTTTACACCTACCCATTGAGCCTTGCGGAGCACTCACTCAGGGTTTGGAGTCGGTATCTCGATTAAAAATCCCATGCCTCGACTGGGATCCGAACCCAGTACCTACCAGCCTGTAGACCGATGGCCTGCCACGACGCCACCGAGGCCGGTAGGGTTAGGGTTAAGAAAATCATACAGTAATGATAAGAGTCATTAAGTTTGTCAAATGGTTAACTTAAAGAAAAAAAAAATTGGGTATGGCACCATACCCGTTTTACCCTCTGGCAGAAACCGTCTACAGGACTCAACTAATTTTCTGATCTCCTAAATTCCTGGGCCATAACTCTGTGAAAAATGTGTAAATCGAAATGAAAGTTAAATATGATATGTAACAGTACATGATAAAGCTATACAACAAAATTTCATTTCGATATCTCGACGCATTGTCAAAAAAAAAAAACCATTCGGAAAACTTTATGTTGGACAGACAGACAAGAGAGAGGAGGAAACCCGCTGTCGCCACTTCATGGGCTACTCTTTTCAATTAGCAGCAAGGGATCTTTTATATGCACCATCCCACAGACAGGATAGTACATACCACAGCCTTTGTTACACCAGTTGTGGAGCACTGGCTGGAACGAGAAATAGCCCAAATGGGCCCACCGACGGGGATCGATCCCAGAACAACCGCGCATCAAGTGCACGCTGTACCACTGAACTACATCCCGCCCCTAATATAAGAAAGGTTACAATAATCTACCAGCACAAAAACCTGGAGGAAATGTTTGTTTGTTCCTTCATTACCAGCACGAAAATCTGGAGGAAATGTTTGTTTGTTCCTTCATTACCAGCACGAAAACCTGGAGGAAATGTTTGTTTGTTCCTTCATTACCAGCACGAAAATCTGGAGGAAATGTTTGTTTGTTCCTTCATTACCAGCACGAAAACCTGGAGGAAATGTTTGTTTGTTCCTTCATTACCAGCACGAAAATCTGGAGGAAATGTTTGTTTGTTCCTTCATTACCAGCACGAAAACCTGTAGGAAATGTTTGTTTGTTCCTTCATTACCAGTACTAAAACCTGGAGGAAATGTTTGTTTGTTCCTTCATTACCAGCACGAAAACCTGGAGGAAATGTTTGTTTGTTCCTTCATTACTAGCACAAAAACCTGGAGGAAATGTTTGTTTGTTCCTTCATTACCAGTACTAAAACCTACCTGTATGAGATTATTTCCTTCAGATGATTCGTCAAAATTTTGCCACCTACATTCACTCTGTAAATTTAAAACTTACATAATTAATACAACAGAGATCAAACGTAGAATTTGTTCGGTCATAATTAAAACTCATCTAACGCAATTTAAAATGGCAATGTTTATACAACAAATAGCCTAAGTTACCTTACTGCAAAACAATAATTTTTCCAGGTGATGTTGATAACAGTAAGGGATATACACTGGTAAAAAAACAAAAAAAAGTCATCCTCATCTATGTCGATTTATATCTCAACTAGCGCTTCTGAATTTTTTTTTATATCCACTAGCCATGGGATCAGTGATATAAAATGTTTTACTAGCCACAGTTAAAACTTCACTAGCCCTACTTTACTTAAGTTAATATTACTAAATAATAGTAATAATCAGATATGTCACCTAAAGAGGGAGATACTTAAATAGAGCTTAACAACACTAACATTGGGGGTTGGGGTGGGGTCAGGATAGCAGGATAGTCATATTTACAAAACAGACTTAACTGCAACATTTCACCCAAAAAAACAATCACTAGCCGTCGGGCATGGCAATAGTAGTTATTTACTAGCCTAACATTGAATATCATTAGCCATGGGAGTAGGGCTACCATAATCTAGAAACCCTGTCTCAACTATGGCATTTGTCACTGCTGCCATCATTCTGTTCAAACTCTGTCACAATTCTTTGAAACGTTGGAAACAGCTGTAACATTAGCAAACAAATAACAACATTTACATATTACTTTAACAAACAATCCTACTACTTTGATATAGTCAATAAATAAAATTTAATTGCAGTTACTCTGTATATAAAATACTGTACCGAGTATTATATACTTGAAGATGAATGAAAATGTTATTACTAATCTTGAGAGATTTCAAGTTTGCTTTAACAAGACTATATTCAATTAAGTTTCAGGAATGCCTAAGCTGTGCCCAATTTCTGACCCTACCCAAGGCTGGGTCCTGGAAAACTTGAAAAAGTATTCAGTGGCCTGAATGAAAACAATTAATTGCTGATACCCGATTTAAAAAAAATAATAATATTAGGGGGTGTAAGTTGTACTATTATAATGTGACATCATTAATTTGAATTAATATTTGCCAACAAACTGTAAATAATTATTACAATATGGCTCAATCTCACCTTCTTATGGATTCCTTGAGTTTTTTGTTTTTGTAGAATGGGACGAGATGTGTGAAGGAGTAACCGGAGTCAATCACCATCGTACACAGGCGTTTGTTTGTTGACTCCTTTTCAGATTTGTACTGGCTCAGGTGTGATGCTGGAAATATACATATGGTTCTAAATAATTGTAAGAACTAATTACTTTACATGCTCACTGAAGTTTGTTTTGTTTAGTAACACCTCCAAAGCACGTTGATTATTTAATCATCGACTATTGGATGTGAAACATTTGGTATTTCTGATACACAGTCTTCAGAAAAAAATGGGTACATAAACAATGTTCCATTAGTAGCAAAGAATCTTTTATATGTCAGGGCTTCTAGATTATGGTAACCCCACTCCCATGGTTAGTGATATTCCACGTTGGGCTAGTAAATAACTACTATTGCCAAGCCTGACAGCTAGTGAAAACAAAATTGTCAAATGTTGCAGTTAAGTCTATTTTGTAAATATGAATACCATGACTCTTCCTCAACTCCCAATGTTAGTGTTTTTAAGTTTTATCTCCCTCTTTAGGTGACTTATCTGGTTATTAATATTATTTAGTAAAATTGTATCAACTTAAAGTAAAGTAGGGATGGTGAATTTCCAATTGTGGCTAGTAAATTTTTAAAATCACTGATCCCATGGCTAGTTGATTTTATAAAAATTCTAGAAGCCCTGTGGTACATAAACAAATGTTCCATTAATAGCAAAGGATCTTTTAAATGCACTTTCTCACATACTATGGTCTCTGATACACCACTTGTGGGGTACTGTCCGGGACCAGAAAGAACCCAATGCATTTTCCAAAGAGTTTTGATTTTATAACCCAATCACTTCAGGTGAGCACTGCACTATCTGAGCTAAATCCCGCCCTACGTGTGGACAAACTCCGGCCAGTGGGTTTTCACATAGTTGTGATCCAATTCAGAGTATGTGTAAATGAGGGGTAATTATAGTTAACACTAGTTACTGTTTCATTACATCCTCAAGAAGTGGGAACGTAGATCAGTGGTACAGCCCTCAATGTACTCATTGGGTTTCCCCCATCCCAACAAGTGCCTCATAGCTGGACACATGAAAGTATTATGGTATATGCTGTCCTGTCTAGGGCAAAATACATATAAAAGATCCTTTGTTGTAATTCAGTAGGAGCAGCCTTGTGGTTTTTTATAACAGGCATAAACATGTTATTGTCATTAAAATGTAAGAAAAATACATGTTCATCAGGAATGTGATTGTTACTAAATCCCTAGAAAAAGGCATGCTCATGTAGAAGCACTAGTTAAAATATCATTGGAGAATATGACACAGGTTTTAAGAGATTGACATTCCCTAAATAAAAGCAACTTTATAGACATTAAGAAAACACAGATTATTGAAACTACATTCATACCTATATGATTTGGTTCATATAAAGTACCTACAAAATCTTGATGGCATTTTCTGAATCAAAAATATTTCTTACTGCTGCCAGAATTGTATTTACTTGGAACCAAACTTTGAGATCATTCTTTGCAAGATATAGTAACAAATATACATGTAATGGTTAATTAAAATTTATTTAAAAAAAATTAGTATCTTTAAATGAGAGAAGTCATTTACCATTGCATCTGTAGATTTCTTTGAACTGGTATTCTTCAAAGAAAATTTCATTCATGGACTCTTGTATGGATTCAAAGTTAAAGCAAGGTTCTGTGACAATTAATGACGTATTATTAAAATCCACCTGAAATGATAAAGTAAGAAATCTATGAAAAGAAAAGAAAATATACTCTTCAAAAGAAGAAACGCAAAACCACATTGTCGTAACATTTGGAGAATTGATTTAATTATTGAATGGTGAGTCCGATAATTACCAAATGTTGCAGGATTGTTCACAATTCACTCTAGTCCATTGTGAGTAAGTGATAGGACACACCACCAAGGTCAAGGTCATCTGGAGTCAATACCGGGTGTGGCCTCCGCGTGTGTTGACAACTGCCTGGCACCGCCTGCCCATTGAAGCAACCAGAGTACGGATGACGTCCCGGGGGGATGGTGGCCCACTCGGCCTGCAAGGCTGCTGCCAGCTCGGGCAGGGTCTGGGGCTGTGGTTGTCGCTGTCGGAGGCGTCGGTCCAACTCGTCCCATAGATGCTCAATTGGGTTCAAATCCGGTGATATCGATGGCCAAGGAAGGACATTAATGTTGTTGTTCTGTAGGAAAGCCGTTGTGAGACGTGCTGTGTGAGGCCTGGTGTTGTCATGTTGGAACACTGCGTTGGCGTTGGCCATAACTGGAACGATGTGTGGCCGGAGGATCTGGTCAATGTAGCCCTGTGCATTCAGGTTGCCCTGCACGTGGACCAGGTCAGTTCTGCCAGTGTGTGAGATGGCTGCCCACACCATGACACTACCCCCGCCGAATCTGTCCACTTCCTGCACGCAGTTTGCCGCATAACGTTCACCACGACGCCTATACACGCGACATCTTCCATCATGACGTCGGAGCAGAAATCGGGACTCGTCACTGAACCACACCTGTCTCCATCGCAGTTGAGGCCATTGTCGATGAATCTGGCACCACTGCAGTCGGAGTCGACGGTGTTGTGGTGTTAAGATGACACCTCGAACTGGACGTCTGGCACAAATTCCTACCTCACGTAGGCGGTTCCGTACGGTCTGGTCGGATATCCTGCGCAAACCTGGTATTGCTGCGGCTGTGGAGGTGGCAGTAGTCAATCGTTCCCGAAGGTGGCGTACCCGGATGTAGCGGTCCTGCCCGGGGGTAGTGACCCGTGGTCGACCGGATCTAGGGAGGTCACGTGTTGATCCATGTTGCTGGTAACGGTCCCACAGTCTGGAGATGGTGCTTGGGGACACATGGAATGCCCTGGCAACGGCCGTTCTGGATTCGCCTGCGTCTAGTCGGCCGATGGCATTGTTTCTCTGCGGTTCACTGAGACGTGGCATGTCCTGGATGGTCAACTGTCGGCCAGATACAGAGGCCAGGCAAGCGAACACCCTGCACTTTTATACTGTCAGTGTTCATGTTGCACGTGCAGACAACGCACGTGCAGTGGTGACATGGTTTGCACGTGGCTGCGTTTTTGCGAATATTCACTTTTGGAACTTTATTGTACAGTAGCTGCGTTTTATCGAATGTAACCGTGGGAATGTGTTTGGGACATGCAATGACCTTATATTCACAAAGCATGAACCGGTAGGAAACATAAAATCGGAGTTATAACCCATTTGTACCCTTTTGCGTTTCTTTTTTTGAAGAGTATATATAAGCACAATTACAATTTATTTTTCCGTTACAAGCAAGTCATCTGTAATTTATTCAGATTTCTTTCTTTTTAAGATGTTTTGTTTACACCTTTTTTTATCAACTTTTATTTGCATGTTACTTACTAGTCAAATGGCAAATGAATTCAGACACATGTGAAGAGTTTAGGTACAAAACGCAAAATATCCATTTTTCAGAAAAACGTGATTTACCCAATACAATTTCATACGGATCAATCGCGTTTTGTGGCAAATCAGTGGGCCTACGATTAGCCCTTACTGACATACAATAATGGCTTGAACTAAAAACAAGAAAGAAAATGGTTTATATTGCGTTTTGCACCTGAGCTCTTATAGTATATGTATAATGTGTGGTTGAAAAAGAATTACAGAAGACTCCAGATATGTTAAATTATATTCAAGGCTACATGCACTGTATTTTGAACATATTTGGAAATGCAAACCTTTAAGCCATCTTTTCCAAAAACATGGTCCCAAATTTGCTTTTCCATATCCCAATTGATAAGGAAACCCTGAAAAATTAAACAAACAAGCATTAAGTTTTTAATCTATAATGACATATTATTCTCTAACACATCTAATCTACATTATTACGGTACATATATGTAACACCATCACCAAATATAAGCACAAGTTTAGTTTCTTCTGCATTTTAATCAAAAGTAGCTTTTACCATAAGTTAAATTCTAGTATCTTCTGAGTTGTCTACCCTATTAAATATGTTGGATATTCTCAAGTTCTATCCATCAACATGCTTATAAGTGACAACAACACTGAACAAGACTAGAATTGTACACATATCAGCTTAACATGTTCACACTAAATTATGCATATTGTTTGTAATCTAAAAATACAGATAAATCCACTTTCTTATAGACTGCGAACTAATCCAGTAACTTTTATGCATGTATCTTTCAGTTTTATACCAAAAATAATTTTAAAATAATAACAGTGCTTTTGGTTTTGAAAATTGAAGGTGATCAATTGCTCTCAGTGTCAAATTTTAAGTAAAATAAATAAGTGATATCAGCATGAGATGAGGTGAGCAGTTTTTCACCCATGTAGAAATCGTTTTGCTCAAGAATATGTGAGTGAGAGCAATTGTTCACGTCAAACCATAACATTTGTCAGTGCTATTAATTTGTATGCTGACACATGAAACAGACAACAGCCAATTACCTTTTGAAATGGCAGCATATAGTAAAGGCCTGAAAGATCTTTGCATTCATCAATTTGGTCACCAATGAATATTCTTGTCCGCACATTTTTGGCTTTTGTCACACAGTTCGGTACAATTCTGAAATATAAAACATATATTTTTTAAAAACTATTTATATAATTAATACTCAAGATTTTTATTTTCATTAAAAAAAGTCCACATAAAGGTAATATTGCTTCTCCATCAATGTGAGGGACCAGGATTGTTTTTTGGTGGAGTTTTTTTTTTGGGGGGGGGGGGGGTTGGGAGGGTTAAAGTGAGTTAAATGCAAAATGTAAATACACAGGTTGACAGTGACATAGCATTTAGCCAATATACATCTCTGGCTTTGTCATGGTACTTGTCATGGAAGTTGCTCTGCTGCTCGAGTATTTACAATCCCAGCCAATTCTTTCACAAAAGTCGAGTGTCGAAGATACCTGATGAAACCAATCAAACAACATGTACTTCGCATCAGTTCCAGTCAAGGGATAAATCACTTTATCCATTTATGTTTTGGGTCACTCATCATCAAGGAGGGCCATTGATTTTTCCAATTTCTCTTCTTTAGCTTTAGAATTTGATGTTCTCTATTTCAGGGACTAAGCATTCGTGTAAAAGAGTGTCCTATTGTCCATTTTAGCAACTGTATTGGCAATGTTGGTAATGCTGATGGTTGGTACATACATGTATTTCATACATCTTAAAATATCAACATAATCCCTTGGACATTTTGATTGCAGAAGACATTTAACTGCATACATTGCATTATGATGGCAGGTATCCACCTGAAATGCCAAATATTGAAGGATACACATGGTTAAATTTCATCTTGCTGAGTGAATTGCTCTGCAAATGATACATGTCAAGTTTACTGCCTTCTGCTCTGATACCAATAAGGCTATAAAATCAACATCCTGTGTCTAATTTTCCATTATCCCAGATATGTGTCAGTATCTCCTCGGGACAGGTTCGTGACCTTCTGGATCGGTAGATTTCATCTTTGCAAATAAACTCTGCATTGAACAATATGGTCCTATCCACTGTACGGTGTCCAATTTTGGTAGTCTGGCTTCATAAAAAAAGGATTCAGTTGGCTTTGCAGGAAATCTCTGGCTATGATTTATTCAATTAATGTTTTTCCAAAAAGCATCTGCATCAACCTAAGGGTTGGGATTGTCAGGAATTTCCATGAATCCATTGCTGAACATCCAAAGACTGCCTTTTTAGCAAGATCATGGACAATATTCAGTTGGTGGCTACATTCATATCCATGCTGTTCAAGTTCCTTCAAGGACAGATAGGCTTGTTTAATTCCATCATGTTTAAGCTGTATACTCTGGTGGTATTTCAACATTGACTCCACTCTTGATTGCTGAATGATTCTACAATAAGAAAACGGAATAGTTTGTAATCAATCTTTTAATTATAGTTAAACAAATTATTTTCAGTGTTTCCATATCATCAAATATTATGAATAAAAATAATGCATTATGCATTTCTCTAGCGAGCATAATATATATTTTTCATATGTTTTTTTAATATAACTTTTTAAATTTCATACTCAATTTTGCTCAAGTAGCTCCCTGGAGTGATTAATTTACATATAATGTGCATAATTATCAAATTATGATAATATGTGGTGTGATAAATATCAAATAAAATGTTATTTCATTGGATATGCTATATTTGATTAAAGATAAACTAATAATGAATGAAATATTTTTTAGGTAAAAGTAAAATAAAAGAGAGTGGTCTAGAGAGTAATGTAATGAACAGTAAAAATATATTATTGTCTTTCCTATAGTATCAATTTTTATTACTATTTCTATGGTTTTGCTCGTTAATATTTCATGCACACAAACAATGAATGAAAAATGACTTACAACTAAACAAGCCCTAATTTCCAAAAGAACTGAACACAGTTGAATACTAGTGACACATTCTTCACTTCTTGAAACCTGTACAGTATGTTGCATTTGGTGCACTTCCTGTAAAATGTCTCAAAGAAAGGCAGTGTCTCACGTTCGAAGGTACACACTGTAGTCCCACATGTATTCAGTTGAAGCTCATCTAATGTGACTCCACAGGATTAGCAAATCTTTGTCTGAAGGGATATGTTGTTCAGTGCATATATTTCTGTCAAAGTTGGGTAGAGTGTCACTGTCAAATGTCTTACTTTCTAACACATGCATCATGACATTTTCTAGTAATTTGTCTATAGCAGGGTAGGAAAAGGAAGGAAATGTTTTATTTAATGACGCACTGTGACTGTGGTTAAGGACCACACAGATATTGAGAGAGGAAGCCTGCTGCCGCCACTTCATGGGCTACTCTTTTCGATTAGCAGCAAGGGTTCTTTTATATGCACAATCCCAGACAGGACAGCTCATACCATGACCTTTGATATACCAGTCGTGGTGCACTGGCTGGAATGAAAAATAGCCAACAGTAGGGTAGGTGTCTGAGCAAAAGATGCCAAGGTTTTCAGATGTTTTATTTTCAACATCATGTACATCAGTAAAGTCTTGACCTTTCTCATACAGCCAGCATCATAGGAGGCCACTGTGCTCACAATTGTTTCTTTCACATACAGCCAGCGTCATAGGAGGCCACTGTGCTCACAATTGTTTCTTTCACATTCAGCCAGCATCATAGGAGGCCACTGTGCTCACAATTGTTTCTTTCACATACAGCCAGCATCATAGGAGGCCACTGTGCTCACAATTGTTTCTTTCTCATACAGCCAGCATCATAGGAGGCCACTGTGCTCACAATTGTTTCTTTCACATACAGCCAGCGTCATAGGAGGCCACTGTGCTCACAATTGTTTCTTTCACATACAGCCAGCATCATAGGAGGCCACTGTGCTCACAATTGTTTCTTTCACATACAGCCAGCATCATAGGAGGCCACTGTGCTCACAATTGTTTCTTTCACATACAGCCAGCATCATAGGAGGCCACTGTGCTCACAATTGTTTCTTTCACATACAGCCAGCGTCATAGGAGACCACTGTGCTCACAATTGTTTCTTTCACATACAGCCAGCATCATAGGAGGCCACTGTGCTCACAATTGTTTCTTTCACATACAGCCAGCATCATAGGAGGCCACTGTGCTCACAATTGTTTCTTTCTCATACAGCCAGCATCATAGGAGGCCACTGTGCTCACAATTGTTTCTTTCACATACAGCCAGCGTCATAGGAGGCCACTGTGCTCACAATTGTTTCTTTCACATACAGCCAGCATCATAGGAGGCCACTGTGCTCACAATTGTTTCTTTCACATACAGCCAGCATCATAGGAGGCCACTGTGCTCACAATTGTTTCTTTCACATACAGCCAGCGTCATAGGAGGCCACTGTGCTCACAATTGTTTCTTTCACATACAGCCAGCATCATAGGAGGCCACTGTGCTCACAATTGTTTCTTTCACATACAGCCAGCGTCATAGGAGGCCACTGTGCTCACAATTGTTTCTTTCACATACAGCCAGCATCATAGGAGGCCACTGTGCTCACAATTGTTTCTTTCACATACAGCCAGCATCATAGGAGGCCACTGTGCTCACAATTGTTTCTTTCACAGTTACAAGTCATCGGAGAATTAGCCATGTTGTTCTACAATAGTCCATGAAATTGAATTCACCATATGAGAATGTCCAAGACCAACTATGTACATCAAATACTGTAACTCAAAAGATTGAAAGACACTGCACATTTTTTAGACTTAGTGCACGGAGGACAGACAGCATTCCTGAGTCCATACATCGGACATTAACATACAGTTAAGGACCACACAGATATTGAGAGAGGAAACCCGCTGTCGCCACTTCATGGAATACTCTTTTCGATTAGCAGCAAGTGATCTGCAGAGGAAATGACATCAGTGTGACCAGTTCACCCAAGGAGAGAGTGAACAGATTGGATTGGTGTTCATCGGTGAGAGAAAAAGTGTATTTTGTAAAACAAACGTGCAGACACAGCAATTTCATAAATGATAAAGGCACAGGGAATGGATATGATTCAAATGATGATATAACAAGCAAAGAAATGTCATCAACAGATTCCTGTGGAAAACATTCAAAATCGTAGAGACGTGATTTCAGTTCTGTACTGCATCGAACTGCTTCAACACAAGTGCAAGGTGCACATTAAGTGAATATCTTTCTATGTTTGTTTTGGACCTTAAATTTATATTATTTATTGTGTATGGTTAAAGTCTGTTTTGTTTAACAACACCACTAGAGCACATTTATTTATTAATCATCGGCTACTGGATGTCAAACATTTGGTAATTTTGACATATATAGTTTTAGAGAGGAAAATCGCTACATATTTTTTTTAGCAGCAAAGGATCTTTTATATGCATCATCCCTCAGATCTATACTGAGATATATTGTAGGATATACAACGGCCAGTCGTGGTGCCCTGGCTGGAACGAGAAATAGCCTAATGGGACCACCGACGCGGATCAATCCCAAACTGACAATGCATCAAGCGAACGCTTTACCATTGGGCTACGTCCTGCCCCTTATTATTCTGTATGGAGCCAAAACATCATACATGGGTGCGAAAAGTGACTGGCCTCAGTAAGTTAGTGAACATTTTTGACAGTCACAGGTAACATAAATTCATTATTAATCTAGTTTCGCTGAAGCAAATATTCCGGTATATTTATTTCACGATATCTTTAACATCATAAAGTACTGACCTTGGTTCTTTGTCAGCAGAATAACCAACTTTCATGGAAGCACCACCGTTATCAAGAACAAGGACCGCCATGGTGGGAAACACTCGACGTTTAATGGCAGTCGTAACAAACAAATATTGTTCTCTTCTGATAATTATTTAGACTGTCACTATTTACAAATATATTTAATTATTGGTAATGTGCAATAAATGTATTTAAAACAGTTAAAAAGTGCTTAGACAAAACAAAAATATAATTACCGTTTACGACAAACAATGACATGTGCTTGTTCTATTTATAGACAAACCGGCGTCATTTCCTTCATCAGCTGTTGCCAAGTCTTATTTAGCTCTTGTATATCTAATACGGGTATAATAATAGCCAGCTTAGGCGAAGCACATGTATTGAATCCGGCAAGCGTTTATCAAACTGTCAAAAGGCTGGTAGTGTTTGTCATGTTTGTGTTAGTTTGATGAACAGTGGGGAAAGCATGGGCCCAGAGGTAACACCACTGCCTCATCTCAAGTTAGCTCACCCCAAAAAGTTGGGAGATAGTTTAGCCAGGGAGTCATTTCCATTATCCTGGAGGGGGCGTGGGGGAGTCCACCCCACTCAGAGTGGTGTAGAATTTGACAGACAATTGGATAAAATTTCTCTATGGTTGGAAAAATGGGATCATAATCAGGTATGTTGTTTTTGTTTTTATTTTATTATACCTTTACATTACAGTTAATAAATATATGGTTAATAATATGAATTTGATGGAGAAATACACAAAATTAGTCTGTGTACTGGGGTCCTGGTATCTATGTTACAAATACACCAAACACAGATGAGATGGGATAAATTTATCGCATTCTGTAGTATTTATGAAGTAGACAAAATCTAATAAAGTAGTATCAAGCACACCCTTTATAAGTTCTAATAAAACATTGCACAATAGTTTAAGATTGAAAATGTAATTATTAAATCAATTATCTAAATACATATTATTTTTTTTTGGTTTGTTTATTTTGTTTAACGACACCACTGGAGCACATTGATTAATTAATCATCGGTTTACCAGCCTCGGTGGTGTCGTGGTTAGCCATCGGTCTACAGGCTGGTAGATACTGGGTTCAGATCCCAGTCGAGGCATGGGGTCTTTAATCCAGATACCGACTCCAAACCCTGAGTGAGTGTTCCGCAAGGCTCAATGGGTAGGTGTAAACCACTTGCACCGACCAGGGATCCATAACTGGTTCAACAAAGGCCATGGTTTGTGCTATCCTGCCTGTGGGAAGCACAAATAAAAGATCCCTTGCTGCCTGTCATAAAAGAGTAGCCTATGTGGTGACAGCGGGTTTCCTCTTAAAAAAATCTGTGTGGTCCTTAACCATATGTCTGATGCCATATAACCGTAAGTAAAATGTGTTGAGTGCGTCGTTAAATAAAACATTTCTTTCTTTAATCATCGGTTATTGAATGTCAAACATTTGGTCATCAGAGGAAACCCGCTACATGTTTTCTAATGCAGCAAGGGATCATTTATATGCACTTTCCCACAGACAGGAAAACACATACCACGGCCTTTGTCCAGTTGTGGTGCACTGATTGGAATGAGAAAAAACCCAATCAGCTGAATGGATCCAGAGAGGTTGTTCAATCCTGTGATGCAAGCATCTCAAGCGAGCACTAAACCAACTTAGCTAAATCCTGCCCCTTATTTTTAAAGGCACTATCCCGAGTTTGCTGTAATTGTAACATATTCCCGGCTAGTAAAGCTTTTTTACTGCCTACTATTACACATGCAATGTATTGTCTTTTCCATAATATTGGTATTTTTATATTCAATGTGTTTCTGGTCACCCTACAGCCACGGTGGAACAGGGGGAGCTGGACGTGCTCTAGCCCCCTCAATATTTCTGAATCAAAAATATTATTGGTAGTAAATCTTAAGGCAGACATGAATTTTACTTGTTGAATGCAGGAAATTACATTTCAGGACATCTAGTTTTCAAAATTTTACAGGCGAGCCCTCTAGAAAGTTTGCTTTGTGACCTCGATGTATCAGCCCCCCCCCCACCCCCCGCCAACATCTACTTGCTTCCACTGTGCCTGCCCTAATGTTTGTTGTAATCCAAAACTTTTTTTTTTCTTCCTAAAATTTCATACGTATGAAACAATATATACAATATTAGAAGATAAAAAGAAGTTTAGGCTACTACAAACATTTGGATGATCAGAAATGCACAGGATGTAGAGACACTGATGTTTTAAACAGAAATATAATTTAAAGTGTAATTTTAGTCGTTTAAAAGACTATTTGTCGGAAACATCTTATAGCAGCAAACTCGGGAATGTCCCTTTAATTTATGAACAGTTTCAGTTACTGCTTTACAACATCACAAAGTCTCATACAAATATTAGAAGAACTGTAAAAAAAATAAGGACCTCTATGTATTTGTTTTTGATACTACTGAAATAACCTTATTTTGAAGTGAGTTATTTATTATAAACCTGTAGATACATGTTATCATTTGACTCAGTCTTTGCAGATAATATGCTCTTTGGTGAGATATTGTGTTCTGTAATTTTAATACAATTAAAATAGTATTCAGATATAATAGACAAGAAAATTTCAAAAGTATAAATATGATTTCTATATTTTCACTGTAATTAAAATACAGAAACACCTGTCATGGTCACAACCTGTGGTTGCCAGAGTTCTGTGTACAACAGGACAAGTTTTGTAAAAACAGTCTTCAATTATGGAGTTTAGATAGGACTTGTATGTCAACAGCTGATGTATATTGTATTACCTGGAACTCTATTTACGTGCCCTTATCCACAAGGGTTCAGGCACGCCCACCCCAGGTTGGGACTCAGACATTGTATTACCAGTAATGCACACTGCAAAGCCTCTTAAATAATTATTGGTAAACTGTTATGTTTTTTTTTTAGAGTAGCTGTGTAGCATGACCACTGATAAATAGGCTAATTATTAGCAGTCAATTACTTCTACATTTTGGGTACAAAAGGCAAGACATACCATGGTAGAAAAATGTGTCAAGTTTCTTCATGTTTATGAATATATTTGAGAAAATTATGTCATTTGAGATATTGGTTCCCTTTTGCAAATATTTGTTACTTAATGTGTAAATATAGCAAATCAGTTGATGTGTGATTTGGTTATATAACGTGAGGATAAAAGGTACTTGAAGTTTACATCATATATATATATGATATTTACATAGGTCTGTATGTTGGGGTGGTGATTTAATAGGTCTATATCTTGGGGTGGGGGGTGTAGGATCATTATTCAATTAAGTGTAATATAGTGAAACCTCTCTGAACCAGACACCCAAGGCACTAAGTGTAAAGTCTGGTATTAAAGGATATTCATTATACTGATGCAATTTGCAAAGGCCTAAGTTGTGGAATAATTCCAATCTGTACTGATATGAGAAAACTTGTCTACTTCAGCCAGTGCACCACGACTGGTATATCAAAGGCCGTGGTATGTACTACCCTGTTTGTGGGATGGTGCATATAAAAGATCCCTTGCTGCTAATTGAAAAGAGTAGCTTCCTTTAACTTGAAGGATTTTTGTCACTATGTTCATTTAGCTATAATGTGTGCAGCTTCATGGACCTGACCCACATTTGTGCTTGCTTTGCTGTGAATCACATGGCTAAGCAAACAAACAAACAAAAATAATTTAAAACCCATAAAGAAACCACCACCAACCCCCCCCCCCCCCCCAAAAAACAAAACAAAAAACAAACAAACAAACAACAACAACAAACGAAGAACAACAAAATAACAAACTTGTTTAATAATGTCCTACAATATATTTGATTTTGTCATTCAGATGTCAGTAAATCATGTTTCAACTCATCTACATAATTCTTGGGTTATAAAAACCCTTTTATATAAATAACCCTTAAAATCACTTTTGAAAATGGTTAATTTTAGGTACCCAGTCATGGCACATTCTGCTGCCAAGTCTGCTTTGAGCTTGTCAGTGCCAGTGTAGGCCTACTTATCCCCATCAGTGATTTTAAACCTGATACTAACCAATAAATCTTTTCAACTTGGCACGATTGGTTGCAAACAATTGTCATTCCTGGGAGATTGGCAGTCTTCCTTTGGCAATGAAGGGAAGATGACATAGTCTTGAGTCATGCCTTATCATTCATACATACTTGATGCCTTCATGTATTGTGAAAAAGGATCCTCCACCTCATTGAAGATTTGCCACATTTTGGTGTAGTGCAGTCAAGGAAAGATATAATTATTTGATAGGAGAAATGTGATGGAAGGTACTTTAAAATTTCTCAGAGATACTGAATTTTATTCTAAATTTTAATTTTACATACCTGTGATATTTATGTGAACATCAATTCATATATTTACCTTTGTTTGACACTGCTGGGGTGTTTAAAGCATATTTTTCACTATTAGAGCTGTTTTTTGATAACTGAAATCATATTTTACTATTAGATTTTATTGTTTAGATTATTCATTTCTGTACATTCGAAGTGTTTCTGGTCATCCTGGTATTTTTAATATCACAAAATGCATTTTTAATATTTAAAAAAATGTATGTGCATCTGAGAAGTAACAGTTACAGAGTCAAGTTTTAGTCTATGTTTAAGAGTATTTCACCACTGCTATATAACAGACTCTTGTTCTACTCTGTTGTAACTTTATCCAAATATGTTACAGCTTTGTAGATTAATTAAACTTGGTGTCCATTTTTTTCCGGTTGAAACTAGGGTCTGCACCTTTAAATATTCATTCCATGCCATTTCAGTTTTATGATCCAGGAGACAGGAAACTGCATTAAAATAACCTCCACCCCTCTACTGCCTACCAAGTTTCAAGTCATCTAAATAAATAAATAAATAAACCCACACATTCTCAAGTAATAATCCGTATAATAGGAGTTTTAAAAGTGCTAATTTTGTTATTTAGTTGCCAGGAAATGACAGTTTATGCATACTTCTGAACTGCTTTAAAGTCTGTCTCCAGATTGTTTTGGATTTGTTTAAAATGTGTTGTGGGCAGGATTTACTTCAGTCGATTGAGTGCTCACCTGAGGTGCTTGTATCGCAGGATCAAATCACCTCAGTGGATCCATTCTGCTGACTGGGTGTTTTTTTTCTCATTGCAATCAGTACACCACAACTGGTCAAAAGCCATGCTATTTGCTTTCATGTCTGTAGAAATGTGTATAAAAGATCCCTTCCTAAATTAGGACAAATGTAGCAGGTTTCCTCTGATGACTATGGGGACAGGACATAGCCCAGTGGTAGAACGCTTGCTTGATCCACGGTTGGTTTGGGATCGATCCCTGTTGGTGTGCCCATTGGGCTATTTTTCATTTCAGCCAGTGCACCATGACTGGTATATCAAAGGCTGTTGTATGTGCTATTCTGTCTGTGGGATGGTGCATATAAAAGATCCCTTGCTACTAATTGGAAAAATGTAGCAAGTTTTTCCATTATGACTGTGTCGAAATGACCAAATGTTTGTCATCCAATGATTAGCAAATCAATGTGCTCTAGTGTTGTTGTTAAACAAAACAAGCAAACTGATGATTACGAGTCAAAATTACCAAATGTTTGACATCCATTAGCCGATGATTAATTAATCAATGTGCTCCAGTGGTGTCGTTAAACAAAACAAACTTTAAAATGTGTTGTATCTGTTTAATAATGATATTACATATATTCAGGTACTCTCTTAACTTATAGCAATCAAATTGGATAAAATTAACAGAAATAAAATATGTTCACTATTATTATTATTCACTAATAGTTTTATAAAATGGTTAATTTTTATATCTTGTTTTTGTTACTCTATTAATATATAATATTAATAAAATGAAACATCCATTTGGAAGTAACAGTTCAGTGATTGGCAATTCTCTCATCTAGTTTTACAATCTATTTAATTGTTAAACTAAATGGCATTTCGACCAAATGGGAATGAATCTATTGCAGTTCCAGCTCCAACTCGAGGTGTATGAATTCTGTTTATGGTTCAGGGATGTATATTTTTTAGTATTCAGTCTCAGCCAAACTTATAAGCTCTATTTCTTATAATCTTTTTAGTTCCCTACTTAGTGTTTGGATACATTTTTGTTATTTAAGTATGCTCATTATCTACTAGCACAATGTTAATTGGAAATTTATGACTAACATAAATCAACTTGATACATGGTTCCACCATCCCCTGTTTGAAGTTCAAACAACCAGTGACATTCTCACTAAGATTGTAGTAATTCCTTCGGATATTAGAGCATTCAGCGTAAAATTTAGCTTTGACAGGTTAATCCCAGCCGTCATGGCTGCACTATTGATGCCTCCTGTGTCATTACACACAATACCAAATCACAACAATACATCTAATGTATACACGTACATGTTGAATCAAGATATTCAGTCCGGTTTTCAGGTACAGTTAAACTTGATATAAAGGACATGCTGTACTATTGATGCCCCCTGTGTCACTGCACACAATACCAAGTCACAACAATACATCTAATATATACATACATGTACATGCACATGTTAAATCAAGATATTCAGTACAGTTTTCATGTGTAGTCCAGGGCCATACCCTCGGGGGGGGGGGGGGGAGGACAGTTGTCATCCTGTGAATGTCACTTTTTATTTTAAAAAATTTATTCCAGAAAACAGCATACACATCTCAGGGTTTAATTTGTATAGTGTTTCATTTGTTTATAAAAAGTAGTGCCCTCCCCCTCCCCCAGGATTTTGATCAGGGTACGGCCTTGTTGTTTAACCTGATACTGAAGTGAAAAACCTGTGCATTGAAGACATTTTAATTGAATGGCCACATGCCAAATTATATGGGGGAAAAAAAGAGTTTAAAAGTTTGTTTTGTTTAACAACACCATTTGGAGCACATTGATTACGTAATTAATTATTAGCTGTTGGGTGTCAAACATTTGGTAATTCTGACTCGCATGTTAATCATGTTAATAAAAAGCAGGCCTAATGTATACATGTACATATTAAATCAAGATATTCAGTATCCTTTACATGTACAGTCCAACCTGATATAAAGGACATGGCTGCACCATTGATATCTCCTGTCTCATTACACTCATACCAGATCACTACAATCTATATAATGAATATCCCTGTACATGCTGAATCAAGATATTCAGTCACGTTTTTATCTACAGTCCAACCTAATTTGTGTATAAAGGGCACTTAGTATAACATATGTTTGTCTGTCTGTATGTCTGTATGTATGTCTGTCTGTCTGTCTGTAAAGAGTATATTGGATATCTTTGTCTAATAAAATATTCCTTTAATTAATCACATTTTAATTATTTTCATGAAAATACTTGACATATCTGAAAACTAAAATTGGTTCCAGTGTGCATGAGCCGTGTGTATGCTTTCTCGCAAACAGAACATCACATACCATGGTCTTTGACATACCAGTCAAGGAGCACTAGTTATGTCTACTAAGGAGGTTCAGTCCATAAGACCCAAGCAACATTTTAGCAGAGAGATATGAATTTTAACTTGGATCAATCACCTGACCTCTTTTGATTTTAGGGAAGTATTCTGTAGCTCAAAGAGAGAACACTTGCTTGGGATATGATGGATTTCTTCCAAGTCATGATATATGAAAATACATTCTATGTTCTGTCTTGTCTTTCTTTCATGGGCAAGATTCTTGGCAAAGTTAAAATTTATTATCTGGTTGGACATGCCTGAAACTTGAATGGAACTTTTCAAAACATTTGTTTTTTTTTGTTTTTTTTGTATGTTCAACAATTGTTGGAAGGGGTGGGATGTAGCCCAGTTGTAAAGCATTCGCTTAGTGTCTGGTCAGTCTAAGATCGATCCTTGTCGGTTGGGCTATTTCTCACTCCAGCTAATGCTCCACAACTGGTGTCACAAAGGCTGTGGTATGCACTATCCTGTCTGTGGGATGCTGCATATACAAGATCCCTTGCTGCTAAATGGAAAATGCAGCCCATTGCGTGGTAATAGCTGGTTTCCTCTCTCAATATTTGTATGGTCTTTAACCATATCTAAAATATGTTGAGTGTGTTGTTATATAAAACATTCCTTCCTTCCTTTATTATAGAAGAGAATGAAAACTGCTGTGCCAAATAAAATGATAAACAATATAAGGGCTCATTACAATGCTTATCACGGATAGTTAAATTGGTATACCGGTACTGTATAATAGATCATGGTGATTAAAATGCATGGCTGTTTGTGGATTAGTTCCCAGATTTCAAATTACAATATCACATACACTATTTAACATGAGATACAGTTTAACTGACAGTATTCTAGTGTTGGGTATAATTAGTCTGAGTAATTGTAATTTGATCTACATACATGTGGGTGTCTTTCCTTGCATGCATGGCTACATTGTTTATATAATATGTACCACACGAGTTGACACAATATTTGACGTGAACATTGATGTTGGTTGGCTCCAATGCAGGGCTATAGCTCTGCCACTCGCCAAATTTGCCAGTTTCAAATTTTTAGAACTGGCAAATTTTATTTTAATTTGGCTAAAATATTTCATGTCATAATTGGTATTTTGTTTGAAAATAGCTGTGGTGCTGCATTGTTTTAGATAATTTGGCAAAATATTTCATGTCATAATTGGTATTTTGTTTGAAAATAGCTGTGGTGCTGCATTGTTTTAGATAATTTGGCAAAATATTTCATGTCATAATTGGTATTTTGTTTGAAAATAGCTGTGGTGCTGCATTGTTTTAGATAATTTGGCAAAGTGTTTTGCTCACCCAGAGCTAGCCTTGCATTATGGGTGTTTTGTGGGAGAAGGTTCCTTTTTAAATATAAATGTTTCTCAAATGGAAACAAATCTCATGACAGCGACACAGCAGATCCAGATGAGAGCAAAACAGACCTGTTCCATCCTGTCTAAGTTGTTTTAAAATACCTACCTACAGGTATACAAGATATTTTTATTCAGTGTGCACAATATCTCAGGTACTCGGTATTAAAATTTTTAAAAATACAAATAAAATGTTTGATGTACAGCTTTCAAATTATAGCAAAAGGAGTTAACATTTTTTAAAACATTTATTTTAAGGCATAAAAAAAAAATCCTTCAATGTCAGTGATTTTTTTTTTCCTGCCTAGACTTTGTCAACCCCCACTAGCTTTTCCCCTTTGAGATGGTCTTCAATCTGTTATTGTTATAATATATGTACAATGTATTTGTTATTCAGTCATGAGTGTCAATCTTTTATAAAAATACCATTATGCTTGACTGAAAACAGTGTTGTTGAGTTGGATGTGAAGACCCACTGTGCCATAGTTAAATATGTGTAGTATAACCAGCCGAGATTCAATATGGAACACACCGATCGTGTGTACAGGTCTGATCCTCTTATTGAGACTTGCTTTAATCTTGACCTTCTTGGCCACTTACAGCTGCTCAAAAACCTGTTGAATAATAAAAGACCATTATATTTTGTTAATCATTTGTGAACATCTAGAAAAGTGAAACTCTGAAATATACTCTTGCTTGCCAGTGTGTTGTGAATTATATCCTGTTTCTTTTGGTTCCTCTGTGACTTTCTGTGAGACGGCATAACAATGCATAATAATACATAATTGTTGAGTAGTGACACAGTCTACAGGCCAGGGTATACACAAAATTACTGCACCTATCCATTAACCAGTGTATTTGATTATAGGTCTGTGTAATTCAATGCTATTATACACACTTTTTTTTTGTATGTGGTAACATGGGTATTATTTAAAGTTAGATGAATACACCCTGGTGGTGTTTTCATGGATACCACTAAATAACCACAGATTAATTGTCCGTGACCAAATGTTGACATAAAGGGTGTTTTTAATTCATCACCTTTCTGCATGGAAGAATAAAAATAAGGAGAATCAAATTTACAGCAAAGGGGACTGTCTATATATAAATGTAAAATGTATCTGTCTGTATACATATTAATTATATATAACTACTACTCGCACTGATTGCTTTACGTTTTATGGGTTTTCTGGTAAACACGTTTGATTTTGATAATAGCTTTATTATTTATACAAATAAAGGAAATGCATGATCAAGGAAAAAACAAAAGTGTTATCAGTACTTGTTGGTAATTTATAAAAAAAAATTTCAGAATTTTCAATAGTGCATACAGACATGCAAGTAAGGTTCCTTTTTTGTGGTTGTTCTTGTTGAGGTGGGTGGGTTTTTTTTTTTGGGGGGGGGGGGTAGAGTTTTTCTTGGTCTTTAAAGGACATGTAAAATGCAATATTTAATTATTTTTTATTTTAAACCATAAGGATAATAAATACTGTTACTTCTTTGTGGTTTACTATGAAATGCTTCATTCATTCATTATTTTCGTGGTTATGTCCAAGGTTCAAGCATGGTGTCCTGGGCTTACGACTTAGGTATCTGGGCAGTCTGTCCAGGACAGTGGGTTAGTGTTTATATAGTTGTTAATTATAGAGAGAAGAGGGTGTAGTAGTAGTACACCTACCCACTGAGTCGTTAAAACTTTCTCTGGGTGGGAGCCGGTACTGGGCTGCAAACCCAGTACCTACCAGCCTTATATCTGATGGCTTAACCACAACACCACCGAGGCCGGTTATAAAATACATGTACTTTAGAGCTTCCAGTTTTAACATCTCTACTTTACTCTAGCTGTAATGATGATGTGATTGGAGTTCTCACCTCAAGCTCCAAGTTGATAAATAACTTTGCGTCGCTCGAAATGGAGCATTTTTATGCTCCATTTGATCAAGTAATTCAGGAGAAAAAGATATTGATTATTTTATTGATTAAGCTAATGAAGCATTTTTTTCTGTTAATATGGCAACAAATCAATCAAAAGGATCACGTCTGAATTGCCAGTCAATATCAGGGATTAGGTTTGTCACATTAATGGCTATAACATAATATCCAGTATATTAATTGAAAATCAATCGCCAATACCTAAACACAAAACTGATTATATTTGGATATTGTGTTTTATTAGTATTTATTTTAGCTGTAATAAAACATATGCAAATAGAAGTCATCTAAACAGCCTCATGTTTTTCCCCTCAATTATGGATGGGGGGATTTCCAAATCAACCCCCTTTTCCAAATTTATTGGATTTAGGTCTGATAAACTTTGAGATTGTGAGTTACCTGGTACTTAAAACTCTATTTAATTCTTTTTTTTATTCCACGTTCAATCGTAGTAAATAAGTTTGTGGGAATTTGGATATAAATTTGTAAAATACTGAATTTAGTACTAACTGTCATAATTCAATTCTGTTATATTACATGTTCATTATAATTCTTTATAATTGTATTTTCATCACATCTGTAAACTGCTTTGTCAGAGCAAACTACTTAATTAAATCTCTCTTCTTTTAAAAAAAATCTTATTGCAAAATAGAAGAAAAAGAAGAAATTCCTGGCTGGTAGTAAAGTTTTATCTGCCTGATTTCTGACCTTTTATTTTTACCCTGCTGTACGATCACGATGAACTTGGTTTAGGCTTTCAAAGCATGAACCCTGTTAGTACTAATTTGTTTCTTTAAACCACTAAAAATGCATGCATGAAAGATTAGCTGAATAAAACACAGGGGTGCAGTTTGAAATGTTGCCCAATTCATTACAAAGGCAACAGTCCATTACTGTTTAGTTAAACTTAATAAACGTACCAAAGAAATCTTAATAACAAATCACACCCATTTGACCCAAGTAGAGAATGACATGCTAATATTTGATTTGTACATGTGTATATATAATTACATTTACAGTTTGTTGCTACACTTGTTTAACTTACAGTGGCCAGACTCATGGTTTAGTTATATACGACATGTTACAACAGAAAACTGCGATAAATTTTGATAGTGCATGCTACCACTGTTGATATGAACCTCTTTAATGTCATTCAAATGGTTATATATAGCAATTAAGTGTGCTGTAAATATTCAACTTTCAAGATAGGTGGTAAATTTAAAATGTCTTAAAAAGTCAGCCAAATACAGTCAAGCCTGCTCAGATGGCCACCTTAATAGGGTTGGGGTTTTTTAAATTTTGTATATTTTAAACTCATCTGTATTAAGTTGCAATGTTCATGTTTTTCAAAATTTAATAAACAATCTGAATCATGTACTTTTAACTCATATGTATTAAGCAATGACATTAATGGATTTTATTTTTCAAATTTGTTTGATTTGCTTTAAACTCATCTGTATTAAGTAGCCACCATAAGTAAAAAAAAATATAATCTGTCTGGTCAGACTAAAGTTCCAGAATTGATGGTGCAGTGAGTTGGGCTTTTTGTGTGAGGTTTTTTTAAAATGTTTTTTATGTTTGTTTGTTTGTTGTTGGTTTATTTTGTTTTTTATTTTGAGGGCAGGGGATTTAAAGCATAGATTGCACGGAAAAAAAATCGGAAAGAGTAGCCCATGAAGTGGCGACAGCGGGTTTCCTCTGTCAATATCCGTGTGGTCCTTAGCCATATATCCAATGCCATATAACCGTAAATAAAATGTGTTGAGTGGATCATTATATAAAACATTTCCTTCCTTCCTTCAATCTCATTTGGACCAGAAATGTCATGAGCATCACAATATTATTATCGGCATTATTTCTGGTATAGTTACCATGGATAATTTAAAGTTAAAACTAAAAAATCATACGAGGGTCAAAATCGATGCGTGCAACAGGTTTGATTATATAGTGGAACCCCTCAAAACTGGACACCCATGGGACCAAATAAAAAAAATCAGGTTTAAGGGTTATTCAATTTAAAGAGGTTATGTTTTATATTGATTTTCATAAAGGAAGCATGAACAATTACCAGTTTTGAGGGAATTTTATTTGACAGATGGTCCAGTTATAAGGAGTTTCACTGTATATACAAACATGTATAATTCAACTTGTTCATAGAAAACATTAAAAAGATCTACTAAATATGACATTTTGAACAGATAGACTTTATAGAGAGATATTAAACTACATTTCCTGGTGTTCAAGATTTACACAGCAGTGCAGTAATAAAATTCTTAATCTCGGCTAGCTGTGCAAATAATCGGTACCATATATAATGTTGTCAGTAATCAGTGATGCTGTTGTCTGTGAAACTGTCGACCCGTGTAATCAATCTGATGACTGTGTTTTATGCTGTAAATACTTGATAAGTATATTGCATGTCCCGAGTGCATGGAAGTCAGGCGTTTGAGTAACAAGTGTCAATAAATACTACCTGATACTGAACTGTGTATGGTTTATGTCTGGTATCAGACAGGAAATCAATACCACTGACCGATTCAGTAATACGCCCGTAGTTTTGTCTTTTAAAAGCTATGTGTTATGTGGAAGTTTTTATCGGGTGAAATATCCTATCCCACCTGGGTGGCCATGCAGTGAGATCTTATTGTTTCAAACACTTGACTGGTCACTTAATTCATTTTTATCTGCAGACCATCCAACCATTATTAAACAATTATTCAAGTACAGTCGAATCCCTCTAAATCGGACACCCAATGGACCAAGTTAAAAGTTTGATTTTAAGAGGTATCCAGTTTATAGAGGTTGTTTTGCACTGATATTTAAAAATTAACCATGAAAAACGTCTGGTATTTAGAGAATTTAGAGAATTCTGATTTACAAAGGGTCCTGTTTTGAGCAGTTTTACTGTATACGTTTTTAAACTATAAATCCCTGTAGTATTCTTCTGAAGGAAGTGGGATGTAGCTCAAGCGGTAGCGTGTCCATCCGTGAAGCAGTCAGTCATCGGATCGATCCTTCTCAGTAGACCCATTTGTAGTTTGGGCTATTTTCCGTTCCAACCAGTGGTCCACAACTGGTTCATCAAAGGCCATGGTATGTGCTGTCCTATCTGTGGGAAAGTGCATATAAAAGACCCCTTGCTGCTTATCAGAAAGAATAGCCTATGTGGCGGCAGTGGGTTTCCTCTAAAGAAATATGTCAGAATTACCATGTTTGACGTCCAATAACTGATGATAAGATAAAAAATCAATGTGCTCTCGAGGCGACGTTAAATAAAACAAACTTTACCGTACTTTTATTCTCCTGAGATGCAGTGGTTCATAGGATATCAAGTTTTCTCTCTGCCTCAAGGAGTATCTCATGACTGCACTGTTGGCCTACGTTAAAGTCTTGGTATGTGTTATACATGTACTGTCTGTGGTAAAGTGCATATACAGTGAAACCTCTCAAAACCGGACCCTCTATAAATCAGAATCCCCTCAATACCGGACATTTTTCACGGTCCCTTTTTAAATATCTGTACAGAAGATAACCTCTCTAAACCAGATACCTTTTAAAAGCAGATGTTTTACTTGGTCCCGAGAGTGTCCGGTTTAGAGGAGTTTCACTGTATTAAAGATTCCTTGCTGCTGCGTGGTAGCATTATAGCATTATAGCATTTCACTCTAGACCAGGTGTTTAAATAACAATATGTTAGACATCTAATGGTTATAGTAAAAAAAAATCAAGGTACATTTAAAAACTTGGTTTGTTTTGTTTTGTTTAATGACACAACTAGAGCAGATTAATTTATTAATCATTAGCTATTGGATGTCAAACATTTGGTAGTTCTGACGTGTGATCTTTGTAAGAAATCTACTACATTTTTCCACTGGCAGAAAGGGATCTTTTATATGCACTTTCCCACAGACAGGACAGGGAACATTTTGTTCAGTATCACGTCACAATTCGTTACGGAAATTTCAGAGATCACGTCACAATTTTAAAACATTAAACAGTAGTTGTTAAAAAAGAATTCAATTGACTACAAATATCGCTAATCACGATTTTGAAAACAAAATGTTCCCTGCAGGATCGCACATACCTCTTTGATATACCAGCCTTATGGCACTGCATGCATGATTATATTACATAAAAATCCCAAATTGGAAAAAAGTTAAACATTTTGTTCTGTTGGTTATAATTTCTACTTTCATCAGGGAAATGTAATTCTGTTATGAGTCAACGTCATAATAGTCATTTATTATATAACATACGTCACATTTTCTCTTACTGCTATTTAATACTTTTGTTTAATTATATCTATTTCTAGTCAGAGATAAAAGTCATGATGATTATTCCAGAAATAGAATTCTAATAACCTAAATCTGGGCCCGTGCTCATAAAAAAAAAGAGAGTCCAGACTCAGTCTCTAATGACATCACACCCATACAATTTGTATGGTATTTTTATGATATTAGTGTCTCAGACTCTATTAGAGTCTCGAGTCTAAACTCAATCTCTAATGACATCACACCCATACAATTTGTATGGTGTTGTTATGATATTAGTGTCTCAGACTCTATTAGAGTCTCGAGTCTAAACTCAATCTCTAATGACATCACACCTATACAATTTGTATGGTGTTGTTATGATATTAGTGTCTCAGACTCTATTAGGGTGTACACTACCAAATCAAATCCCATAGACGACAATAGTAACATATATGGCTAAAACTCCTACCTGCAACGTATCAACCGACATAAACGCCACGGATATAAATACTACCACCCCTTACACTTAAAGTGAATCAGAAAAAAATGGGGGTCAAGCTGCTTGTTTCTGAGATAACGGGTAGCGTCTATGACTACCCTAGTTTCGCACAAAATTTGAGTACTTTTTTTTACAGGTACCCCATACATATTTCAAGCACAAGGCTACTTGACACATTGGTACTAGATGAAATAAAATTGCACATTTATTTTACCCAGATGAAACTATTATTTTTTACAACCAACACACTCACATTTATAACCAATCACAGGACTTGTGGTGTTCACTTCTCTATCAAAAGTTCGGTGCACCTCCAACTTTTACCCAGCCGGAAGTTATTTGGTATTGTACTACCTATACTGATAACATACATTTTTCAAAAAGTGTCCAGCTATGTGTCTTTATGACAACCAGGATCTGGTGTATTCTGACATAAACTGACAACCTCACTGAAACTGTTGTTTCTACAGTGCAACCTAATATAATGTACCCCTCAAAAGCATATATATTGCATATAGTTTTGTACAAATGCAATATGTCATATTAAACAACAAAATGTTTTAAAATAAAACTCCTGAAGATATTTACTTTCAGTTGGGTGTGTGTACTCAGGTATATATGTAAAGACAACAAAGATAGTCAGAGTACCTCTACCCCTTTAAAGAATTCCATTAAAACACATGCACTTGATTGACCCCTAGATTATGAAGACCTTAACAGGCACATCAAAGAAATATCAGTATTAAAAAATACACTGTCTGAGGAAGGAAACACAAACATGACTGTACCTGTATGAAGTAATGACTTAATGTCCTGAACATTAGTGTTGGGAGGAAATCCTGTATGCTGGGTGTGGGTGTCTTCAAGTTACCAGGTGTGGGAATTTCAAATCCATCGGCCATGCTGATTTTCATAATGAACCATCAAAACCAATGGCAGCCACCAATATTCCTGACTATATTTTATTTATAGCCTACTGTAGTTGGAGGTTTTAATAGTTGTGATATCTGGAATAATCATGCAGCTTTAACACATTTATTTTTGATTAATTACCGAAAAAAACTATTTTCAAATCACAAAATTACCCGAACATCTATTTTCTTGCATTATTTTCTAATCCGGATGAATACAATATGTACATTAGATGTATTCCTACAATCTGTAATCCAGCATTTTATTTAGCTAGTAACATTAGGTAATACAGCTTTAACAATAAAATAAATTATCAACTTAATCCAAGGCAGATAATCAAATCTGAAAAAATTGGTTCTGAATCTAGTATAAACTCAATATGCTTTTCATGAGAGCTAACTAAGTGATTATTAAGAAACAAAAATGATCTGGAGATCTAAATATATGTTTAACAACCTTATTGTTATGTACAAATAAGAACAGAAGGCACAATAGTGACAACAAATTTAAATATGTTTTTGGTAAAGTTTTTCTTCAAATTTACTTTAAATTTTGCATAAAACTACATATTTGTCTAAAATATAACTTAGCACCCTATAAATATGTCAAAATGACAATAAAAATCAACTTCTTTACAAATTTGAGTTTTCAGAATTTCATACATAAAAAATTAACAATGTTAATGGAAACTAAAGACATTAACCCACTATTGGCACATGCTATTTTTAATATAAAAATAAATTGCTATTAAAATCTTAGTTCAGGTTGCCTATATATAATACCATATTTAAGAGCAGTTGTATATGGCAAGTCAAATACCATGTAAAAAGAAATTATTGAAATCTTTACAGTATGAATTATAGGCCAAAACCAACTTTTCTTCAGTGCTAACTTTGATTCAAACTCCATTCAGAGCCATGTACAGAGATTATTGTCAAGGTCAAGGTCATTGTGAACTTGCATGATCGAGTGATGGCTAATTAATCAACCAGTATAGTTTAATTAAATAAAATGACAAAATCATAATCGTTTTTATCATGCACTGAATATGTGCTATAGGGTGTACACTACCAAATCAAATCCCATAGACGACAATAGTAACATATACGGCTAAAACTCCTACCTGCAACGTATCAACCGACATAAACGCCACGGATATAAATACTACCACCCCTTACACTTAAAGTGAATCAGAAAAAAATGGGGGTCAAGCTGCTCGTTTCTGAGATAACGGGTAGCGTCTATGACTACCCTAGTTTCGCACAAAATTTGAGTACTTTTTTTTACAGGTACCCCATACATGTTTCAAGCACAAGGCTACTTGACACATTGGTACTAGATGAAATAAAATTGCACATTTATTTTACCCAGATGAAACTATTATTTTTTACAACCAACACACTCACATTTATAACCAATCACAGGACTTGTGGTGTTCATTTCTCTATCAAAAGTTCGGTGCACCTCCAACTTTGACCCAGCCGGAAGTTATTTGGTATTGTACTACCTATAAGAGTCTCGAGTCTAAACTCAATCTCTAATGACATCACACCCATACAATTTGTATGGTATTTTTATGATATTAGTGTCTCAGACTCTATTAGAGTCTCGAGTCTAAACTCAATCTCTAATGACATCACACCCATACAATTTGTATGGCATTGTTATGACATTAGTGTCTCAGTCTCTATTAGAGTCTCGAGTCTAAACTCAATCTCTAATGACATCACACCCATACAATTTGTATGGTATTGTCATGACATTAGTGTCTCAGACTCTATTAGTCTCAAGTCTAGACTCTAAAAGTTTTATAAGCACCAGGCCAGGTTACAAAAATCTATAAGAATCTAGTTTATTTTGACTAGCACATGATCTGTGAAGCTGGATGTATATGCCTACTAGGTAGTACTACACCAGATAATTTCTGACTGGGTCAAAGTTTGAGGTGCACTGAACTTTTGATAGAGAAGTTAACACCCAAGTCCTGTGATTGGTGATAAATGTGTGTGTTGGTTGTAAACAAAATAGTTTTATCTAGGCAAAAAATATATGCAATTTTAGTTCATCTAGTACCACTGTGTCAAGTAGCCATGTGCTTGAAACATGTATGGGGTAAATGTAAAAAAAAAAAGTACTCAAATTTTGTGCAGAACTAGGGTACCCATTATCTCTGAAATGAACAGTTTGACCCCCAATTTTTTCTGATTCATTATACGGGTGAGGGGTGGTAGTATTTATATCTGTAGTGTTTATGTCGATTGATACGCTGCAGGTAGGGTTTTATCCACATGCTACTATTGTTGTCTATGGGATTTGATTTGGTAGTATATACCCTATACTGATTTAACTGAGAAGTGTTTTTCTCCTAACAGCGATGTCGAATTCTAGAAGCAATTCTGAGAGAGAGCAACTACAACCAGATCCAGTTCCTGGTTACAGTGATGCAGCCGTCCTTACACCGTGACTTCATGTACACTGCACAGTCCTACTTCCCTACCATCCAGTTCCAGCCTGTCAGCACGCACACAAGCAGGGAAGTGAAGGTAATCACTTGGAGCAGGAGTAGTAGTTACATCAAGCACATGGGTCGAAAATTGTGCAGGAGGAAGACTAGATTGTGAGATCCAAAGTTCCTGGGAGAAGGTTGGGTCATGCTTCCTGGGAGGAGGTTGGGTCATGATCCGTGGGAGGAGGTTGGGTCATGCTCCCTGGGAGGAGGTTGAGCCATGCTTCCTGGGAGGAGGTTGGGTTATGCTTCCTGGGAGGAGGCTGGGTCATGCTCCCTGGGAGGAGGTTGGGCCATGCTCCCTGGGAGGAGGTTGGGTCATGCTCCGTGGGAGGAGGTTGGGTCATGCTCCCTGGGAGGAGGTTGGGTCATGCTCCCTGGGAGGAGGTTGGGTCATGCTCCCTGCGAGGAGGTTGGGTGATGCTTCCTGGGAGGAGGTTGAGTCATGCTTTCTGAGAGGAGGTTGGGTCATGCTTCTTGGGAGGAGGTTGAGGTCATGCTTTCCGGGAGGAGGTTGGGTCATACTTTCCGGGAGGAGGTTGGGTCATGCTTCCCGGGAGGAGGTTGGGTGATGCTGCCCAGGAAGAGGTTGGGTCATGCTCCCTGGAAGGAGGTTGGGTCATGCTCCCTGGAAGGAGGTTGGGTCATGCTCCCTTGGACAAAATATTTTTATAAAGGAAAATTCCCTTGGAGCAAGTGAAATTCCTAGATCTGGGGTTGGGTCATAGTGTCCTGGAATTTTTTTTTTTTTAAAAGGAACATTAGAGCTGAGGTGGGGTTTTGATTTCATAAATTTACACTCCTCTGCATATATGCCCGTAGCTCACTGGATAAGAGTATGTCTTGGGTCTGAAAGATTATGGGATGAGTCTCACTTAATAGTCCCATATATGTCTTCATCCACTTTATAGATTGTCCTTCATTTGTTGTTGAATATATTGATGGCTGACATCCTGTCCCGAGTCAGGACCCCGATCTTATCAGAGGCCGGACTCAATATGGGCGTGTTCAAAACCCCAGTGTTACATGAGCATGATAAACTAGTTTAAATGAAATGAAAATGATGGCTGACAATCCAAACTGGTTGTGTCCAAAGTTGTGGTTGTCAGATTAACAAGTCTTGACATTTTGTACATGTTTTCTACAACATTAAATTATTTATAACACAATTATTACAAGTCTTGTTGAAACATTTCACAACTGGAAGTCATTATAATATATATATATTCTTTCACTTATGTTTTATTCTCAGACCCGCCTTGAGAAAAAGAGACATCACCACAACTTCTACCGAGTGAAGAGTGCCTATCTCCAGATGGATGACGATGTTAGAAATCAAATCATAGACAAAGTTGTTAAACTTCCAGACATTAGCAGAAACAGCAAACATACACAGCTGAGGTAACAGCAGAATGCACACAAATCTGTGTGTTACTGTCAATATGTTTAACAATTATTTCATAACATGAGCACTGGTATTGTCAGTTGTATAAGAAAAGGCGGGACGTAGCCCAGTGCTAAAGTGTTTGCTTGATGCGTGGTCTGTCTGGGATCGATCCCTGTCGGTGGGCCCATTGGGCTATTTCTCATTCCAGCCAGTGGGCGAAAGTGCTATTTCTCATTCCAGCCAGTGGGCGATAGGGCTATTTCTCATTCCAGTTAGTGGGCGATAGGGCTATTTCTCATTCCAGCCAGTGGGCGATAGGGCTATTTCTCATTCCAGCCAGTGCACCATGACTGGTATATCAAAGGCCGTGGTATGTGCTATCCTGTCTGTGGGATGGTACATATAAAAGATACCTTGTTACTAATGGAAAAATGTAGCGAGTTTCCTCACCAAGTAGCCGCTGATTAATAAATCAATGTGCTCTTGTGGTGTCGTTAAACAAAACAAATTTCAACAGTAGTATAAGAAGTACACAAAATTAACTACAGAAAAGAAGATATTAAGCATTGCTAAGCATTGCTCTAACATTAACATTGTCACACTTTTCTAAGTTCCTTTGTATCTAGTACACACTGAGGGGAGTTACTGTATTAATTGTTACCGTAACTTAGATTATGGGGAGCCATTTAAGATGAAAGCATATTTCCCATGTATGCAATCGAGCTTTAACACTTAATCCATTTGTGGTACCGGGTACTATTTAAAGAAAAATTACCTCCTTTTGCTAAGTGGAGCTAAAAATCACTCTCTTTGAACTAGCCTCAAATAAGTGTGGTGGTGAGTCAGAGAAATACGAACTCATAACTCCCCGTAAACCGTGAGGCCCAAGTGCGTAACGAATAGCATAATAACTGATTGTATCTACCTTATATTTTATACCATAAAGAGTTATCAGAAACAAGAATTGTTTATTTGTCCAAGTTAGTTTCACTTCATAATCTGCTGTGTGAATAAGGATTTTGGGAGCATGTATACCCCCTGGAAATATTTTAACATTGAAGACTTTTGAAAGCTATTTTTAAAGAAAATCTCAGCTCCATATTCCTGGCTGGAATGGATGTACATATTCTAGTTTTGTTAGTTCTGGCCATGTCATTTATAAATGTGGTAATAATTAAACTGGGAGTCATTTACAGTATGGAATCAATAGCACACTAGACAACCCTTTTAAATTCTGTTTCAAATGGATAGCAAAATAAACATAGCAATTTAACAGTCTTTTTGTAGAGTGCACTGATATGAGTATATTTTTGTGCAAATATGTCTTGAACATAGGTTTTCAATTTGCTGAAACATGATATAACTATATTTGTTTGAAGTATGCATGCCATGGTAATACGCCATATATTTAAGATATTAGTATATTATCAATGTTATATAAACAACAGTGTTTATATATGTAACAAGAGCAGCCCATGTGATAAGTACAGTCTATGTGACTGGCATAAGTGGGTATCATAAACTACCTCTATTGCTGATTGACAAGTTGTTGTATAGATAATACTGAGCCAAATAGCTACTTTGTCTTAGAAAGTTCTGTTTAACTAACAAATTGTTGTACAGATAAAACTGAGCCAAATATATATTATCTTCAGTCTGGAAATTAATGTTACATTTTCAGTTCTTGCATATCACTACATACATACTGATTGTTATTTGACAAAGAAAAAGAAATGAAAACATTCTAACACATTTTATACAGTGGCTATTAAGTGTTTGACATATGTTGTTTGTGACACTACCACATAATATAACCTTAGCAATTAACAGAGCCATATTCAGCTTTAAATATTTTAATTAAAGGATGTTTTACGCAATTCCATTGTCATATTAGCTTACACCATTAGTTTTCTTGTCTTTAGTGATAGAGACCTTGCAGGATTTCTGTTTGATTGAGGCCCTTTTATTTACTAGAATATGTTTTACTTATTTCATTGATAAGTCAACCCCCCCCCCCCCCACCACCACCACCATTACCACCACCACCAACAACAACAACAACCTCATTGTCATGAACAGTGAAATTTCACAGCAAGTTTAAATATTTGTTATTAATGTGCACTTCTAAACAAGTGTGACTTATGGTTGAATTCTTAATTATACTTTTGTTTTTAGTTCGAGATCTTTGACAAAATCAAGAAATGGATTTAAACTAAATTTGCATCAGATGTCAAATCTTAGTGAAGCGAGAGAAAAGTGGAGAAGTGCCAACAGTGTGACCACATGTTCATCAGAAACAGAACTGAAACACTACAATGCCATCTCCAGGTAGAGTATGAGACAGAACTGAAACACTACAATACCATCACGAGGTACAGTATGAGACAGAACTGAAACACTACAATGCCATCTCCAGGTAGAGTATGAGACAGAACTGAAACACTACAATGTCATCTCCAGGTAGAGTATAAGACAGAACTGAAACACTACAATGCCATCTCCAGGTAGAGTATGAGACAGAACTGAAACACTACAATGCCATCTCCAGGTAGAGTATGAGACAGAACTGAAACACTACAATACCATCACGAGGTACAGTATGAGACAGAACTGAAACACTACAATGCCATCTCCAGGTAGAGTATGAGACAGAACTGAAACACTACAATGTCATCTCCAGGTAGAGTATGAGACAGAACTGAAACACTACAATGCCATCTCCAGGTAGAGTATGAGACAGAACTGAAACACTACAATGCCATCTCCAGGTAGAGTATGAGACAGAACTGAAACACTACAATGTCATCTCCAGGTAGAGTATGAGACAGAACTGAAACACTACAATGCCATCTCCAGGTAGAATATGAGACAGAACTGAAACACTACAATGCCATCTCCAGGTAGAGTATGAGACAGAACTGAAACACTACAATGCCATCTCCAGGTAGAGTATGAGACAGAACTGAAACATTACAATGCCATCTCAAGGTAAAGTATGAGACAGAACTGAAACACTTTATGTTATCTCAAGGTAGAGTATGAGACAGAACTGAAACACTACAATGCCATCTCAAGGTAGAGTATGAGACAGAACTGACACACTACAATGCCATCTCAAGGTAGAGTATGAGACAGAACTGAAACACTACATTGCCATCTCAAGGTAGAGTATGAAACAGAACTGAAACACTACAATGCCATCTCCAGGTAGAGTATGAGACAGAACTGAAACACTACAATGTCATCTCCAGGTAGAGTATGAGACAGAACTGAAACACTACAATGTCATCTCCAGGTAGAGTATGAGACAGAACTGAAACACTACAATGCCATCTCCAGGTAGAGTATGAGACAGAACTGAAACACTACAATGCCATCTCCAGGTAGAGTATGAGACAGAACTGAAACACTACAATGCCATCTCCAGGTAGAGTATGAGACAGAACTGAAACATTACAGTGCCATCTCAAGGTAAAGTATGAGACAGAACTGAAACACTTTATGTTATCTCAAGGTAGAGTATGAGACAGAAGTGAAACACTACAATGCCATCTCAAGGTAGAGTATGAGACAGAACTGACACACTACAATGCCATCTCAAGGTAGAGTATGAGACAGAACTGAAACACTACATTGCCATCTCAAGGTAGAGTATGAAACAGAACTGAAACACTACAATGCCATCTCCAGGTAGAGTATGAGACAGAACTGAAACACTACAATGTCATCTCCAGGTAGAGTATAAGACAGAACTGAAACACTACAATGCCATCTCAAGGTAGAGTATGAGACAGAACTGAAACACTACATTGCCATCTCAAGGTAGAGTATGAGACAGAACTGAAACACTACAATGCCATCTCAAGGTAGAGTATGAGACAGAACTGAAACACTACATTGCCATCTCCAGGTAGAGTATGAGACAGAATTGAAACACTACAATGCCATCTCGAGGTAGAGTTTGAGACAGAACTGAAACACTACATTGCCATCTCCAGGTAGAGTATGAGACAGAATTGAAACACTACAATGCCATCTCGAGGTAGAGTTTGAGACAGAACTGAAACATTTTATGTTATCTCAAGGTAGAGTATGAGACAGAACTAAAACACTGCAATGTCATCTCCAGGTAGAGTCTGAGACAGAACTGAAACACTACAATGCCATCTCGAGGTAGAGATTGAGACAGAACTGAAACACTTTATGTTATCTCAAGGTAGAGTATGAGACAGAACTGAAACACTACAATGCCATCTCAAGGTAGAGTATGAGACAGAATTGAAACACTTTATGTTATCTCAAGGTAGAGTTTGAGACAGAACTGAAACATTTTATGTTATCTCAAGGTAGAGTATGAGACAGAACTGAAACACTACAATGCCATCTCAAGGAAGAGTTTGAGACAGAATTGAAACACTACAATACCATCTCAAGGTAGAGTTTGAGACAGAACTGAAACACTTTATGTTATCTCAAGGTAGAGTATAAGAGGAAAGGTTGAGTTTGAGACAGAACTGAAACACTTTATGTTATCTCAAGGTAGAGTATAAGAGGAAAGGTTGAGTTTGAGACAGAACTGAAACACTTTATGTTATCTCAAGGTAGAGTATAAGAGGAAAGGTTGAGTTTGAGACAGAACTGAAACACTTTATGTTATCTCAAGGTAGAGTATGAGACAGAACTGAAACATTTTATGTTATCTCAAGGTAGAGTATGAGACAGAACTGAAACACTACAATGCCATCTCAAGGTAGAGTATGAGACAGAATTGAAACACTTTATGTTATCTCAAGGTAGAGTTTGAGACAGAACTGAAACATTTTATGTTATCTCAAGGTAGAGTATGAGACAGAACTGAAACACTACAATGCCATCTCAAGGAAGAGTTTGAGACAGAATTGAAACACTACAATACCATCTCAAGGTAGAGTTTGAGACAGAACTGAAACACTTTATGTTATCTCAAGGTAGAGTATAAGAGGAAAGGTTGAGTTTGAGACAGAACTGAAACACTTTATGTTATCTCAAGGTAGAGTATAAGAGGAAAGGTTGAGTTTGAGACAGAACTGAAACACTTTATGTTATCTCAAGGTAGAGTATAAGAGGAAAGGTAGAGTTTGAGACAGAACTGAAACAATACAAAGTTAAAGTTTGTTTTGTTTAACATCACCACTAGAGCACCTCAATTAATTAATCATCAGCTACTGGATGTCAAATATTTGGTAATTATGACTTGTAGTCTTCAGAGGAAATCTGTTACATTAGCAGCAATGAATCTTTTATATGCACTTACGGTATTTACAGATAGGACAACAAATACCACAATCTATGATATACCAGTTTAGTTTGAGACAACACTTTAATGCTATTTCAAAGTAAAGCCATGAGACAGAATTCAAACATTATATTTCAAGTTGTAGTACAGTTGATGCAGATTTTCAGTATATGAGATGAATCATAAATAGTACAATTTCTAAAACTTAAGCTAATATTATTAAAGTTGCAGACCCTAGTTTTAACCTGTAAAAAAAATTGACACTAAAGATGATCAGAAAAACTTTGGTTCTACAGAAATGGATAATCTAAAGAATAAAATATAAGTAATGTTCGATTTCAGTGATCATGAATGGCTCTAATAGTGAAAAATATGCTGTAGTGTTTAAAAACTAGGGTATGTTCCTTTAATGGATTACCAGCATTATAAAGGAATTATTGTTTTTAGGGAATTATGTAAAGGTTTATTAAGATGTCTACTCATCAAAAATAAATTTAAGTCTACAATTTGTTTTTTTTATACTTATGAAGGTTTATTGAGATGCCAGTTCGACGCCATATGCAAGATGAGTCAAGTCAACAGAATGTCTGGAGTAGCAACAACTCAGTGGAAAGTCTTCTGAAGAACAGCGAGAGAAGTGACTCCATTGCCAATTCAGAAAGCAACAGACGGCACAAAATGAAGGTAAATTCAGACTCATCCTCATATTTAAATAAAAATGAAAAATGTTTTCGCAATGAAACATTGTACTTATGCCATTAATTATTATACACATGTTGCACAACCAATCACAGCCAACTTATTTTCTTGTATATGTCCAAGTAAGGTTCAAGCAGGCTGTCCTGGGCACACACCTCAACTGACTGTCCAGGACAGTGAGTTAGTGGTTAGTTGTTGGTGAGAGAGAAGTCAGTGTGAGGGACTTAACGTACATACAGAGTCATTAAAACTCACTATGAGAGCAAATCCAGTACCTACCAACCGTATAATATGTCTGATGGATATAACAAGAAATACCTGCTGCTAATGGAAATTGTCCCAGGTCAGGCCACTGGCTATCCAGAGGCCGGACCCAGGACAGACATGCTCGAAACTCCAGTGGTATATGAGCATGTTAATTAATATTGGCTTGGCTTGGCTAATGGAAAAAATGTAGCAGGTTTTCTCTGAAGACAACAAGTCAAATTTAACAAATGTTTGACATTCATTATCTGATGGTTAATTAATCAATGTGCTCCAGTGATGTCGTAAAACAAAACAAATTTTACGTTTTAACTTATAAGTCTGATGTCTGAACCACTACACCAGTGAGGCCAGTTGACACTGTGTAATTGTCAGTTGATATGAATTTACTTTTCCAGCTGTGTCTGGCTGGTATTTCTGAAGAAAGTCTTTCTCAGAAACCAGCCCAGGAGAGGTTTCAGGTAAACCACTTGTGCTGTGGTGTGTTATCTAATACAGACTGATCACCAATGTATCGATTTATTAACATAACAATGTGGCTTGCATAATTTAAGTGTCTACATAACAATGTGATTTGCATAACTTATGTTTCTACATAACAATGTGATTTTCATAACTTATGTGTATACATAACAGTGTGATTTGCATAATGTATATATCAACACAACATTGTGGCTTTCATAAGTTACGTGTTAACACAGATGATCAATGCTTATAAAAATATGAGTTTGAAATTGAGCTTTAAACATAAATTCCAGACTGTAATGTACAGACATTTGATTATTAGGCAATTATTTACAGTTAAATTGCATATTATTTACAACATATAGCTTATATAACCAGGGGTCTAATTCATTAAACTCTCACAACTTTGCGATCTCGCAGTGCAATGTTAAAAGAATTGCAAAGAGGACGCTTTGTTGTCTAGCAGAGCCTAAGAGACCTTTGTGAATTAGGCCCCAGTAGTGGAAAATCAAATGTTTTTGGTCATCCTGATGGTTGTACTACCGGTAGCTTATAATTTATTTTTATCTGAAATAGAAAAGGTACATACATCAGAAGTGTTGTTAGTGGCTTTAACGTTGATGTTTAGGCAAGACTGTAAAGTTTTTATAAGCTTGATCCAAATTTCTTTACCACTTTTATCATTGACATTAACTCTTTCATTGTTAATTATTAGTGGTTAACGGGTGAGAAAAGACACGGCCATTGTGCCATCATGCAATACCAGTACTCTGAAGTCTGTTTAACTCAATATTACACCAAACTGTTTTCATTAATCTTATTTTTATTTTATTCTTTCTTAGTACCGGGTACATATCAAGAGCTGATAACCAGAGCTGGTTATGTTCACTTGTAATGGAACTGAGACTAGTTCACTCTTTTTGTTTTTAAATGTAGTTAATTTTGGGGTACAGATATGTAATAAGAGGGGTGGAAAATGATATAATTTGAATAAATTAATGAAATTGCTTTTTTTCAGGATTTTTTAAAGCATATTTTAAATGTTAAAATATGTTAATCTAAAAGCCATGACTTTGGGCATACCCAGTTCTAATGTTGAGTCCTTGATTTGATAGCTATGTAATTATGCTTAGTCATGATGAGAGCTACAGGTCTGAAAAGTTCAAGAACAATTTACACATTGTTTGCGAAATTCTGGTTTTACGTAACCCATTTTTCATCCCAATATTTACATGGTCATGACAAGTTATATGAAAACAAAATGGGTTACCGTGCTTTGATTTGGATTTGTATAACCCACAAATGAATTATGCAAATTTGCAGTTCTTAGAGGCCAGGGCCGTGTTCCACAAAGCGATCTTAGCCCTAAGATCACTGTAACCGCACAGCTGACACATGCACTTAAGATGATCTTAGCTCTAAGATCGCTTTGTGGAACGGGGCCCTGGCTGCCAAGTTGAATTGCTGGGAACTATTGGAGTCTTTAGCGAGATGCATGGTCTTCAGTACTATTTGTAAATGGTTGAAATTTGTGACTCGTGTGGCCACATCATAATTGTGCATATCATCTGATAATGTTTATGAATGACTAAACGAAATAAAAGGAAATTATTTGTGTTTGTGTGCTGATGGGAATTACATTTAAGTGTCCTTTGTAAACATATGGACATTAATCATGTGCTCTACTTAGCATGTTCAGCTGTGCACAAAACTATATTCAGTAAAATATTATTGCATGTTGTGTTAAGTATTACTTTATACTATTTTTGTTTTCTAAGATCAGTTTATACAGGTTTGGGATCGATCCCTGTCAGTGGGCCTATTGGGCTATTTCTCGCTCCAGCTAGTGCATCACGGCTGGTATATCAAAGGCCATGGTATGTGCTATCCTGTCTATGGGATGGTGCATATAAAAGATCCCTTGCTGCTAATCGAAAAGAGTAGCTCATGAAGTGGTGTCAGCGGGTTTCCTGTCTCAAATCTGTGTAGTTCTTAACCATATGTCCGATGCCATATAACCTTAAATAAAATGTGTTGAGTGCGTCATCAAATAAAACATTTCCTTCCTTCAGTTTATAGACTGGCACATTTTGTCAGCCCCCTTGAATTTGCTTTAAACAGTGTCCATTGGATATGTAATATTTGATTTCAGATGGTGATAGAATGTGAATCACTGCCTGAGGAAGCAAAACAACTACTGAACTGGTATATGATTTCATGGAATGGTGAGTGACACAATGTAATATTAATTACTGTTGTAATTGTATGCCTCAGTGGAAAAAAATATAGTGGGGTATATAAATGCAGTTTAACTTTATTGTTATAAACTTTATACAGTTTACAGTCTTTTTTCATTCTAAATGTTAGTATACTATGAAATAACATTTTAGTTGTGGTGGTCTAATTTTCATGTAATTTAAGAACACAATGACACTATAATACATGTATATATGTTATACAAATTCATGATACTAACTTTTCAGTCCATGAATTTAAGTACCCAACAAAATGTGTATTTTAGCTTAATTATGAAATTTCAGCCCAAGAAGAAAAAAAGGATTTTATAGTATTTCTTTTTATTTTACATTTTCTAGATTTCAGTTCCAAAATGTTTAACCCTCCAGAACCTCCAGTTTTATTATAACAATATCTGTATACATTTTATGCTGTTTGCCTAGATGGTTTTCATATACCGTAGGTATATTTAATATTTTTAATAGTTTTTTTAATTATTAATCTGTTTTTAACTTGAATGTTTTGTTTCATTTCAGACACAAAAAGAAATGAATTTTTTCATAAACTTTTATTAAAACTGGACCCAAGGCAACATTATTTTATTTCAAGCTTTTTATCAGTAAGTATATAAAATTAGTTAGGGATTGGCAAAATTAATGAGTGATATTAATACAAAGGTTCAGTATCATAATAAAAATGGTTACTACGATGAGTTATTAGTGCACACCAAAAACCAGCATTTATAAAAATGATGGATGGATGAATGAATAATGGATGGATACATGGATGGATGGATGGATTGATGAATGAATACATGGATGGATGGATACGTGGGTGGATATGTGGATGGATGGATGGATATGTGGGTGGATGGATACATGAATGGGTGGATGATTGTATGGATGGATGGATGGATACCAGGATGGATGGATAGATAGATGGGTTAATGGATACATGGATGGGTTGATGGATAGTGGATGGATGAATACATGGATGGATATGTGGATGGATGAATATGTGGATGGATAGATACATAGACTGATGTATACGTGGATGGATGGATACATGGATGTGTAACTGGATGGATGGATGGATATATGGATGGATGGATACATATATGGATACATCAATTGATATGTGGATGGATGGATGGATGGATGGATGGATGGATGAATACATAGATGGATGGATGGATGGACACACACATGGATGGATACAAGGCTGGCTGGCTGGATGGCTGGCTGGATGACTGGATGGATGGATGGATGGATGGATGGATGGATGGACGGACAACCTGATTGTTTGCCCTTCATATAGTTCACTTATTTTTTATAGTGATATATTTTCTATATACATTTCTATTGATAACTGATAGTTAATGTTTGTATTTACTTCAAGATTAAGCAGCAGAAAGATTTCATTGGATTACTCCCAGAACACCTTGCTGTGAAAATACTCAGTTATCTCACACCCACAGAACTTGTGCAAGCTAGTTTGGTATGTATAATAAAACATGTATGGTATACATTTTATACAGACTGATCTCCTTCAAATACTGCAAATCAGGGTAATTGTTTTGAAAACAGAATTGTTCTTACAAACAAATTACAAATTACAAATTCTTACAAATTACAAATTCTTACAAATTACAAATTCTTACAAATTCTTCTTACAAACAAACTGTAAATTATAAATTATGATTGTATGATGAAAATTATGACCCACAAATAATGTTGTATTGTTAAAACAGATTATCTGGATTAAAACAATTGCATGGATTCTTTTATTTTTTATTACTGTTCAGTACCATAGATATATATTTTAATACAAATTGAATTTTTACCAACACAACTATAACCTAATAGAATATAACATTGATGGATCTTTAAAAATATAAAGCTGTGAACTTATTAAGAATACTTGTTAGTAATAATTTCTCTTACATACTCATTAAGAGAACCTTGTTTGACATTTAATTATAAAAATCCAACATATGTTGGTCATTAATTTTTTTGTTTTTGTTTTTACAGGTCAATAAGACATGGCACAAAATAGCTTCCAACAATGAACTGTGGAAATCAAAATGTGAAGAGGTCAAGGTCAAAGTACCAATATCCCAGAGTCCGACATGGAAGAACATTTTCCGAGACAACCTTAAGCTACAGCATAACTGGAAAACTGGCGAATGTCGAACAGTTGACCTCAAAGGTCACACGGACAAGTATGTAAATCAGTGTTCATATGAATATGTCTTAATTTTCTTCATACTACAAGCTGCCAGTAGGTGATCTTATTTTTAAAACTACATATTTAACTCTGATTATTTTATGATTTAAATACATTATTATTATGTGCATTGAAAACCAGTTCCTTTGTGGTTAAAGCTGTTATTTGCAGAAATGTTTTAAAAATCTAAGACTTGAATATAGGGAACTTGTTATTCAAAGATTTTACAAGCATTAGGCCAGATTTCTTGCCCATATTGGTGATGGAGCTTTCCCCCATAACACATCATTTCTTATGGAATTCCATGCATCATGATCCACATATTTGTGAAAGATTATTCCAAATTTACATACATGGATTACATACATTCTGCAGGTAGCACTGAAACACAGACATGGCAGAAACATTATTTCAATAATTCACAGATTTACTCATTTATGGAAAACGGGCAGGAAAAGTGGACGTATGGAAATGTAGCCTTATACTAACAATATCAGTTAAATTTGTTTAATTTTCAGAGTTCTTACGGTGATATCTGACAATCAGCAGCTGGCTTCAGGCAGTCAGGATCATTCAATCAAAATCTGGGACATCAAGACTGGTACTCTACAGCAGACATTGAAGGGGCACAACCGAGGAATATGGTGTCTCAATTTCTTCACCAAAAATCTCCTTATCAGTGGGTCATATGACAACACCATCAGAGTAAGCTGGCCAGCATATTATTTAGCTGGAACACTTTTGTCAATGAGTTTATATTGTAATATGCACCATATAAAAACAAATATTTCATTTTAATGTTCTAGCATTATGAAAAAGTGCATTAGATAAATTAGTCCTCTACCAGGCCAACTGGAGTGGACTCTTAAGTTTTTCTCCATTTGTCTGTTTCACATATTTTTTGTAATGTCTTAATATATTGAGCTGAAATTTTGTGTATAGCTTTATCATGTAATTACAGAGTTATGGCCCTTTGAATTTAGGTGACACGAAAAGTTGTTAGGCCCAGAAGTGAATATGTATTGCTTTAGCAGTATTTTTTAGAATGCTTTTAAAAATAAATATATTTTGATATATTATTAAAAAACGATAGTCCAAACATATTACTATATTATTCAGATTTGGAACCTGCGGACAGGAAGTACGCTGAGAACATTACTTGGCCATGAGGGAGCAGTCTGGGCGATGGTGCGCCGAGGAAGTATTCTAGTCACCGCATCACAGGACAAAACAGTACGTACTTGTTGTCCACTGACATCACTCTGTAATCCCATCTAGGTTTACATTCAAAACACTATCATAGTCCAGTACCCGGTAGTTAGGATGTTAAGATGTTAAAGCAAAGACAGTGGGTTCTCCTTGTCTTTCTCTGTGATATTTAAACATGTATCCACATGTGAAATGTAGGGAGAGGTCTTAATATAGGCTAAGCCTGTTGACCAATCCCAATATGTTTTTGTAAAATAAATATTGTCTAAACAAAAGCAAAGACATTTGTCATATTCTTGTGTTTACATATGACTCTGTTTTCCTTAAATCATCATGTTTTTTGTTTTGTTTGTTTATACTTATTTTTGTGTAATTAATGTTCAAGCACACTGTACTAGACGCACACCTCGGCTATTTGGACTATTGGGACAGTGGGTTAATGGTTAGGTGTTAGTGAGAGAGAAGTCAGTGTAGTGGCCTTACACTAGACACATTTCAGTTAAAATTAACATCAGATGAACCTGTTATGTTAAAACCTTATCCCACACCTCATTAAGAAAGAAGTTAGATCCACTGAATCATTCAATTTGCTCTGGGTGGGAGCCGGTACTTGGATGTGAACCCAGTACCAACCAGCCTTCAGTCTGATGGCTTAACCAGTACACTTCTGAGACCGATATCATTAAGGTAATCATCATCATTATGGTAATTCTCATGTTGAAATATGTGTGTTATTTGTCCAGGCGAAGATCTGGAACATCAGTCAGTGTCTACTGCTCTACACACTGACAGGCCACAACGCGGCTGTGTTTGCTGTCGACATGGACGAGGAGGGAACTCTAGTCATTACAGGATCTGCAGACAGGGTACGCAATATACTAGGACCACATTTTCAAAGCTATCTTAGCACTACAATATTGTAAAATTGTTGTAGATTATGGCATGCATTGTAGAGACATCATAGCTTATGACAGTTTTATTATATCGTAGCACTAAGATAACACTGAAAATCTTTAGCCTGAACTCCAATGAAAATGCACCAGTTAGATTTATAGTTGTAAAAAAGATATAAGAAGAAAAATAATATATTTAACTGATGCTGTATAACTGTATGGTCAGATATTTCAACCCTCCTGGATTCCACGTGAATCTCCCGATATTTATCTATTGGATAACTTACGCAAAGAAACATTCTTCCGTTAAATGACATTTTTGTAAGCATACAAAACATTCTATCAACTTTTAAATAACACAAGGGAACTCTGCCTTTTAAAGGTTGACAGGCCAAAAAATTTAGTAGGCAATAAATCACCAAAAATTTGTATACAATAGTTAGGATTATTGTGTTTAATAGCAGCCTCACACATTAATGGTAATAATTGAAAATTGGGTGGTGTGTTTTTAATGGAATCCAGTATATAATACATGTATTTATTCTGACTAGATATTAAAGGCTCATCAGTTAGTGTACACGATCTTCCCATTATCTCATGTTATGTTGGTTATGTTACTGTATTATCGGGTTCATTCCCAAAAATAATCAAATTCCACAAAATTAAAGGAAAAAGAGGTTTGACAGGAGCACCTTTGTGTGTGTGTGGGTTATATTTGTTGTATCTGTGAAAATGTCCTTCACAGGTTAATTTGAAAGGATAGTCTAGCAACCTCAAGCAGTACCACTATTTTTTACACTGTGCTGCGCATGCCTGAGGTTGCATATGGATAATGTACATAAATTTATTACCCAGATAAAATAACACTTTTATAATGCATGTTTTTTCTATGCGATGTCTAATGGGACATACCCTAGTTTCAACTCATGAAAATTGAGTGAAACATGAGTATGTGACTTTGAAATGGTGAAATACCCTCTAAAAACAGACTAAAACTCGACTCCATAACTCTCAGACACATGTGCATTTTTAAAAATATGAGAAATCCATTTTGTGATATTAAAAAGACCAGGATGACCAAAAACATTTCAAATGTAAGGAAATTGATAATCTAAACAATAAAATTTAGGTAAAGTGTGCTTTAAGTTATCAAAAACAGTTATAATAGTAAAAAATATGTGTTAGTATTTAAAAATTAGGGTATGTCCCTTTAAAATGACACCTATAGCATTTTAGACGGATGCAACATTTTAAAAAGGTACCTACAGTATTGAAACACACATTAACATGCATCATATAAATGGGTAATTTCCCACCAACCAACCATCAAGCATTAAGCTGAACAATGTATAAAATCCCCTCCTCTCCCCACCCCCCACTAAAATCAGATTAATTAATTGCTTTCATTTACTGGATTTTTGGGGCACATTAAAATTTGGGATGTATGTTTGCACCTCCAGCACCTTCTTGCTGGATCCACAGTGTGCTGTGTACAGTTTATAGGGCTGATGATGTTCTTTTCTTTGTAGAGTGTACGTATTTGGGACGTCGAAAGTGGGAAGTGTAAGAAAGTTGTGTGGGCGAGTCAGTCAACATCCATCATGGCGGTCAGCTACAGTAATGGCTACTTTGCCTGCTCATATGGAGAGACAATTTGTCTGTACAAAATTGGGAAGGCAAAGCTCATCAGAACATTTGTGGAGCATCGCAAACGGTATGTAATAATTATAAAAGGCATATAAATTTACAATGTTAATTTTCCATCCGGTCTTAGTGGAATAAAAAATCAAATAAAATGGTTTTAAAAATTAATTAAAAGATAAAATGTTATTAAAGTTTTGGGAAAATGAGTATAGATAAAGGGAATAACTGGTTATTGTCTTAAGATATCGGCTTTATCCTGCGATGGTTATCCTGCGAAGGTTAGAATGGCGAATGCAGAGAGGCTCTGCCGAGCTACATTCGCCATTCATCCCGAGCAGGATTAAAACCGATATCTTAAGACAGTAACCAGTTATTTCTTTTATCCTGCAGTCCTATAGGGATATTCGGAAAGTCATTAATTATTCCAGTTTTGTGTACGCAAATTAAGTATTGTCAACCTAGCAAGATACATGATGTCATTATTTGTAAGATGCTAGCTACATTCTGTCACATTAAAAAAGCGTTTCTAAACTCTAATTCATAAATAAATATACACGTTTTGTATTGTTATCGCAAAACTAAAAGTTATTTGTATTTACTGTACGTCAACAAATGATTTAAAGAGTATGTTTATTGAAAATCTACTCTGAAATATTCGAGTCTAGACGGGCTTATGTCAATATAGAGATTTATCTAGTCATCATATCATGCCAATGTATACAGTGATTACTGGATAAAATATGATGTTTTGCATTGAAGGGAACAGTTGTAAGACATGGTCTATATTGTTACTCTTTTAAAAAAAATTAGCATTGAGAGTATTGAGCTGCATATATCAGACCCAGACAACATGACGGGTATGATCGTTAGTGCTGGAAAAGATGGACTGGTCAAGTACTGGGATATTAACAGGTGAGACACTACGATAATGGTTATCTCATGTTATATGACTTTTTAATCATGTTCAGCACTTATACAGATAAGGGCAGGATGTAGCCCAGTGGTAAAGTTCCCACCTGATGCATGGTCGGTCTAGGATCAATTGGTGGAGCCATTGGGCTATGTCATGTTCTAGCCGGTGCACCACAACTGGTGTATCAAAAGCTGTGGTATGTGCTATCCTGTCTGTGGGATGGTGCATATAAAACATCCCTTGCTACTTATGGAAAAAATGTAGCGGGTTTCCTCTCTAAGAATATATGTTAAAATTACCAAATATTTGACATCCAGTAGCCGATGATTAACAAATCAATGTGCTCTAGAGGTGTCGTTAAACAAAACAAACTTCTTTTTTTATACATATAAATGTAGACCATTTGTACTTAAAAGTGGGTTTTTGTAATATCTTAAAGATTTCAGCTTTGTAATTTGAAATTTGTATTACTGAATTGTCAAACTCTGCTAGAAAATGATAAAATATCTTAAGGGAATTACTACACATTTATTTTATAATTCAAGCAGAATAAGGTATAGAAACATTATATTTATTTCTAGTTTCTCTCTTAAGCTATGTCATACCAGTCCTCTAAGCATGCTCGTAGTTTTGTGATATGAACATTCTGAAGTGCCTGAACCTTGAAAGGACAAAGGCATGTTAATACAGGTTAAGCCTATAGTCCATCCTATCATTCTATAAAAATGTTTTTTGCTATTACTTTCAGTTTTGTTTGACGTAACAAGAAAAATAAACGTGTTTTGAAAATAACAAAAAAATACTAATTTTGTGTGCAATTTACAAATCAATCAGCTCAGAAAGAAATAACTTGTAGTAATTTTAATAGTATGAAAAAAGGTGTTCCCTGTGGGACGGACTATAGGCCATTCTGAAAAACAGGTTACCTGCATTTTAAATTTAGTTAAATGAAATATCACAATATTCTACAAACAATTTTATTTCTGTGATCTATTGTTTACAGGAGGTAACCTTTATAACAAGTTTGACTGTTCTGTAAATTTATTGATATCAGTATTTGATACAATTCTTTTGTTTGATTTCAGTGATCAGAGTCTGCACACCTTCACTGGTCACAATGAACAGGTGAACTGTATATACTTTGATGAACTGCGGATAGCAAGTGCGGGATACGACAACAAAATACGGATCTGGGATTTTAACATCTGACCCACTTAGTCACCCATGAATGTTCTAGGTCTTTAGAGAAAGGAAATCATCAAACACTTTCTTTAGAATGATTGACTGAAACTGAAAAAAAAAATTATACCTTGGACCAGCATACATTTTAAGTGGGTTTTTTTGTGTCAATAATTCCAGTTTAACTTAATATAAAAAGTGATTTTTGTTATTTCCAAAACAGTTTTCTTTTTCTTTATTTCTTATGTCAAGCAAACTGTAATTATTGCAACAACAAAAAAAAACTCCTAAAATTTGTTCTGGTAATTAAGAGGTATAGTTAATTGACTTTCAAATATCTTGGTAATCTGGTGGAGAAACATCAGTTTGTGTTAGTCCTCTGTTTATTGTCTTGTCTTTACACAGTAAAAAGGTGAGATATACATGTGTAGGTATTACTTTTGTGTTAAAGTTTTGCATTTATACAAGTTTCTCACAACCTATAAGTTCTAGGTCAGTAAAACTTGGTTTATAGTTGCACCTATGGATATTGATCGGTGCACAGAAAACTTTTGTTAGGCAAGACATTTAATTCTGTGGAATTCTTGTATTAAATTTATGTACAGCTTAAATTTTAAGTTTCGACTCAAAGTGCATGGATTTTCTATGGAGTCTTACGTTTGAGCAGCAGAAGTTAAAAAAAATAGTTACAGTGGGTTTATTTTGGGCATATTTGCATAGTATTTATGCACACCAAAAGATTTAATAATACGAACATTCATTAAAATTTACTTCTAAAATATTAAAATTAAAATATGCTGTCACCTAAATGGTCATTATGTGTTTTAACACATCATGTTATATGTCATAGCACACCAGTTGGTAATTTCTGATCTGAATGGTTTGATAAAAAGTCATGATTATTCATTTTTCCATATGATGTTAAACATGGAAAAAGACTACTGTAATTGTCATAAAAAACTAGGTATAACAAGAAAATTCACTTATTTGATAAAAATTTGTCACAAAGACATATATTGTACATACTGTAAACATCATAGTGAACAATATCTAGTGCTATTTGTTACTGCCTTTTAGTCTATGAAATTTATCCACTGAATCAAATTATCTTTTATTACAATTAATATAAAAGAACTACACTTGTATAAAATTAAAATTAAATCGATTTATTGTTGTTTGTATTTCTATACACATTTAACATATACATGTATCTGTTAAGGTCAAATACCAAGTGCTTTTTTAACAGATTAGAAAACCATTACCAAACCAGCATTACATTCTCATGTGCAAAATAAATTGTTATTTATTTAATTGTATGGACATGTGTATTTATTATCATAAGTGAGTTGATCTTCATATTGTTTGGAGCTTTTTGTTGTGTAAGTTATTTGTTGGCTGTGAATGTTTATTTTAAAACATTTTAAGAAAAGTTCTGTGATAAACAAATGTGATACTTTAAAATTTTACATCCAATGTATTTTTTTTTATAGTTTTTTTCTTGCAGTCATTGTGAGCCAAGATTCTTCATCAATATGCACACCGTAATCCTATTTGTTCTTTAATTTTTCAAAACTGGCATATACAAAATGATTTTTGTTTTCTGTTAATTTTTAACAGCATAATTGACATGTATCTCCGTGTTGATCTATTGTAAATGTATGGCCAGTTAAGTAACATATTTTCCATTCCATCCTATCACTTTATAAACGTTTTGTTGTTCTTGTGAAGAACCTGTTTAATTAAACCATGGTTGCAAATGAATTAGTGACAATGGTGCAAATATATTTTTTTATGTAATGCCAACTACCCTTTTTTTATAGGGCCATTAATCAATGTAGTCTACAAAAAGTGAAGTTTATAATAAAACCATAATTAAAATATCCTGTCATGTGATATTTTATTTTATCGCAATGTCTCTTCATTGCGTAATTATTGTACATCCATGTTTAGAATATTTGATAAATATACTGAAATCCATTGAAAACGCACCACTCAATTTTTCAGTTGTTATTGTTATTGAATGTGCAAGGTTGCTATAAATAATAAATCATACAGTAACCCTAACCTCCTTGTATACAATTTGTTTTTTTTTTTGTTGCCTACCAGGATGCATCCAGTTATACATGTAAATCAGTTGAATTATTATTTCACCTCGTATCCCTTTTACAAGTACAAGTTTGTCTAGTGTATTTCCAATGGAGTTCAGTATGTAGTATAGTCTTACTTGATGTTCATTATTTACATGCACAGCTAAATCAAATAAATATATTTCACTAATTATTTATTTTTGATATTATATTTATTCAGTAAAATATACAAAGAAATTATCTCAATATTGAAAGGACCAAACTAAATGGCTTCAAATAATGGTAGTTTAAGGTAAATATAGTAGTTAGTGAAAATTATGTACAATGTTTCAACCTAAAGATATCCTGGGCTTGCTATTTAATAAGAGGTTGAGAGAATGATGTTTGACTGTATATCATACTGTTATGGCTGTATATTCTGATGTTTGTAATGTTAAATATGATAAATATTAATACAATTACCTGTAAACTCGCCTTACCCATACAAATCACCCAGATTTTTCTTTTTCACCTAGTAGATGGCCAAATCACAACACATGCACTTTTTTAAAAACTGGCATTGTTATGATAAAATTAAATTATCAATAAAATTAAATTATCAAAATGTAACAAACTTCTGTAATTACAAACATTCAACAAAGACTTTTCTAATTTTAACAAAAAGTTTAATACATTCACATCTATCATGAATAAAATGAACACATTCCTGCTGTCAACATTTCCAGCCTTAATGAAATAGTAATGTACAATTAGGAGAGAAAAAGGTGTTAAATGCATCTCTTTCAAAACAAGTAAATTCAGAATTCAAAAGTGACATCGATTTCATGGTAATACATGTATCTTCACAATCACAACTTTGCTTTCCCTATTACATATTTTTCATGCTTAAGATACATATATATGAAGTGCAGTTACATGTTGTGTAAAATAAGTAGCTGAATAAGTTGCTACATGAATTAATCCTAAAAATCAAAATACTATTTTAGATATCTATAAAGTTAACAATGACCAAAATCAGTGAAGTGACATGGACCTTTACATTCCACAATAACCAAGGTGGTGACATTATGACCTTTGTTTTTTTATAATTACCAAGTCAATAAAAACAACCTTTAAATTTAATATTACTAAATGAAAAACAATGCATTTTGTGAATATAACAATAACGAAATCAGAGATATCCCTCATCATATTTAGTAATGATAAATTATTGACATAATCTTTATTGTAAAGATGTCCTAATTAACAATATTACAATCTTCAAATATGGTAACGACAGAAATCAGTGGAATTGACGAGTCTTCCAATATAATATCAATGGTGATCAGGTAGGTTAATGAGCACCACTGTAGTCATAGGTGCTAAAAGTTGACTGCAAACATTATTTATGCCCTATAAATTCATTTATATACCTTTACAATTCATGATTTATAATTTATGATAGTGTACAAGTGATATATTGTTGGGTAACCCATATCTCCTTATTAAAAGTAGATTTTAGCATCACTAAACATAAGTATTTGCTATGGCTTCATTAAATTTACCAATACTTAATACTCCCTTGTATTTTGTGATTCCTCTGTAAATAAAATAACACATATGGGTTTAAATAAACCAAAGGTGTGTGCATTTTTGTCCAGTGAACAAAGTTCAGATTACCCAAGCAATTAATTAAGACTAAAGCATGTTTAAAAATTAATTTTTAAATTAGTAAAAGTATATATTTGGCTTAGAATAAAATAAAAAAATAACTCTCTACCAGGGGTGGGGAAAAATAAAATTGTCAATCGGTCCCACTTGATGTCGTCAATACCGGGGGTGGGGAAGGAAGAAACGAATAAAAAAAATAAAAAATTAAATAGCGATATTTGCCAAATAGTGTGGGTTTTTTTTTTTAAATCATAGTAATATTTGTATAGTTTTATCTTGAATCATGAATGCGAAACGATAAACATGAAAACAAGAAGACATTTTTTTTAATCACACAATAATGATCAGTGAAAACCCCCACAAATTGTATATATTTTACATAATAGAATAAATAATATAAAAAAGGAATAAAAGTTATGAATTTTAATTCCCATATATGTATAAAAAGTATGAGTATTCAGTACTGTGTCCTGAAAATTAATAAAAGATGGCTCCGTTGGAAGCGTTTGACAGCCTAAGCTACCACATGTTTAGACAAAGAGAGTAATAACGTAATCACCGATTGGATGAAATTTGACCTCTACTGGCTCTTGAGATAACAGTACATGTAGCTGTTCTGCTTACTCCCACTTGTTAAAAAAAAAGGTGGAAACCTTTTGTTAATTTTAAAATCCTTTATAATTATTGGATACACTACATTGAACAGTCAACAATAAATACATTTATAGATTATTTCATTATATTTTATGCTATTTTAAGCAGTTTGTATTGCACAAAAGCCTCTTGCTTCAGACTAGGACACTCGACCCGACAGAGCTCCGTACACAGGTGTTGACAGGTGTTGACTGTAACCAGTTGCAAATTCTGGGTCCTTTGTTTTAATCAGAGTGTAATACCTTGATGGCTTTCTAAACCAAGAATGATGCTATCGTTAACGTCTGTTTAATCTCTTGACCGGCTCAGCGACTTTGATAAATGTCTAGCCTAGTGGCAGTCGATTGACACTACTGTAGGTCCAACTTCAGTGACTGGCGATATACTTAGGCAGACTTAAAAATCACAAATGTCTGAAACACCAGCCATATTGACCACTATTTATTTATTATCTTAAATCATGCACGAGATACCAATGTCTGGGCTGGCCGGTCCACTTGACCGATAGGAATTTGTTCCAATAATAGAAATGGACAGGTGCTTCGGACCGACAAGAATGACAAAAGTGGGACTGGCAAACGCGCGTTTTTCAAAAATAATTTCAGTCCCAGAGATCGAGAATCGGTCCCAGACCGGTAAAAAATGGCTTTTCCCCACCCCTGCTCTCTACATATATTATTAATTTTTAAAATCTTGATATTCATTTATAGATACAGAATTTTGTTTTTGAATTTTACAAGTCGGAACATCCACATAAATTGCCCAAGCAAGCAGTGGTAATGTTGAGTTGACAGGTTGTTCAAAGCCATACAAATGTCAATGTTATCACAGCTGATGCAGATTAACGTCATCATGTAAACGAGTCAAACATGCAACAAATTCCAAAAATATTTTAAAGAACATGTATTCCTTTATGTGCATATTACATAAGTAAATATCAATATACAAGTAGCGTAATAGGGACATTCTTGTATATACTACCGGTAATATTATACAAATCAATACATTTTCAAATAATTGTTTCTGATGCAGGTTCATATGCAATTACTGAAATAATTATTCCGCATATAAAATTAATGCCAACACTGAACAGTGAAATATCTTAAAATCATAATTCATAATCATAATTAATTAACTGCAACAAATAAACAAGCAGACCAGGAAAAGATAGAACCAAAGGTTTGATGTGGTTGTTGTGGTATAACGAAACCATCATAACCAATTATATATTGGTAAACAAACTAATTAAGAACACTGTACTGTCACAAGCAAGATGAATCTGTGTTTTACTTCAGTTATTAATAATTTGTACCAGAGAAGAAAAAAAAGAAAAGGTAAATGCATCCAAAGCACTGAAGCATGAAATACTAGTGTACATCATGTTAAAGACACTCAAGCATGAAATGATGATTGCAAGTACTTCGTGGAAACCCCCCAGCAAGATACTGTATGTAGGTTTATAGTCCACCATGACACTTGTTTCAAACATTAAATATAGATTGCTGCAGGCTATACACACAAGGAAGTATTCAAGATCTAATTTGGTTGGAGTGATGTAACTAAAGTAACTGGCCTTCCTAAATGGTATAACTATGGATAAAACAATGTTTGAGAGATTAAAACCTTAAAAAAGAAAACAAAAGCATCTAATATAGATCATGGTAAATTGCTTTTGGCAATGCACTGGTAATCATTTTACATTTAAAATATTGGTACATTAAGGCAAAATGTTCTGAAATATGTGACAAATGATATGTAACAAAAACCGAGTTTAAAGAAAGGTTAACCAAAATCGTAAACTATACCAGAGGCGGATCTAGGGGGGCCCCAGGGGCTCGGCAACCCCCTAAATTTTGCGATAGTTATAATTTTATTATATATTCATTTTCATTCCACCTCATGTCACTGGGACCCCCCTAAATGGATTTTCTGGATCCGCCACTGTATACTGATATTCAAATAATGAACTGGAACATCTGCTCAATCGTAGGTTAAAAACAAGGTTTATCAGCCAGGAAAATCATAAATGCAAAGCTATGTGGATATATCTGGTCTTCTTATCTTGTTGAATACAATATTCACTAAGGTATCCATGTAAATATGGATATTGGCGACAGTGATGAAATAAAGAAATTAACTTAACAAAGACTACAGACAAAACTAAGTATAACTATTTATAATGAAAATATACTAACATAACAAATATTGAATATATTAACCCAATTTGCTAGTATCTCCTGTCAGTAATTGTTGGGTGAACAAAACAAAAACAAAACACAGCTAATAAGAAAAGAAATACAACAAACTGACAAACAGAAATAATAACATTATTGCCTTAGAATTTGTCTTCCCAATCATTCTAATTGATATCTTCAACCAAAAATAATTTAATAGTCTTTCAATAACCCTACATGCCTGAATGCAAACAAACATCTATTTGAATAGCATTTCTACATCAGGGTTTTCTACCAGTCATTTATTTTTAACTAGCCTTCTATACACTACTACGTAACTTGATCAACCATTCTCTAGCCTGCTAAAGAGTTCAAAGAATATATTAAGTTATAGTACTATAATAAATAAGTCCAGGGTAAATCCAGCATATTTTGTAAAAAACAGTTAAGTTTAAACAAAATCAGTTGTTATATTTCCTTGCTGTACATTCAAATTACGGTAAAATATTATTTATTTTTAAGACAAAATATTTTTAAACCAAAATATTAATATATGTAAAGATGAACATAAACAAAAATATCAGTAAAAAAAACCCACATGACTATTTGGAAAAGAAATATGAAAAATGATAACTTGAAATTGTAACTTTAAAAAGTGACTAACTTAATATTTTCTACGAGAGATTCAGAATAATTCACAACATATAAACGCCTACTGTAGAAATGGGGATGAGATTTGCAATATCTATAATTCCTAGTGTTTTATTAGCCTTCATGATAATATTTTATAGTTGCCAGTAGTTTTAAGTTTTCATGCATTATTTGCAAACTACTACATAATTACATAATATATACAAAAAGGACTAAGCAGTAAAACATCACAAAACAATAAAAATGTAATAGTTGAGATAGATGTTAACATAAAGGTAAAAACATAATACATTTTATTTTAATGTTATCTAACAAACAATTCACTAAAATTCACTTTAACTGTTATGACCAATTATTTTAAATCTGAATCTGAAATTTACAAAGTGGTAAAATATTACAAAGATTAGTTAGAAATATTGCAGGTACATTTATTTTTCAATCCATTATAAATGTGCATAATTTAAGTTATTATAAATCGGTGAAGAACAAAGTGAGTAACATTAAAATCAATAGAAAAAAGTATACAAATTTCAATACTCTGCCCATGAAATCAATGCTTACCAATAGATATATAGCATTTAAAATGTAACTATATATTTATTAATATACATATGGTTTGTTTGGGTTTTCTTTCAAATAAACTGATATAAAAAGATAGATATTTTTCTTTATTGAAAGTTCTTGGTATTAGTGACACAAGTTGTTGTAAGATGCCTGTCTAGCTTGTATTGTGTTTACCCCACCTGTACTATATTCAGTGACCATAATACGTTGTACACACACACAAACTTGCAAAATAACCTAACAATGTTGTTGTTTTTTCTGTTTGTTTGTTCATCACAAAAAATAAAAATAAAGGTTTAGCACTTAGACTTAAATTATAATCATTCAAATAAGAAAAGAACAAAAATGAAAAAACATTTTCACTTTCAAAAATAAAGACGAGTTATTCTTTGTCACAAACCGTTCAAGCAGCTTGGTAAAAATGCATTCATAGTTTATCATTTAAATATTATCAGTATCAGTATACCCAAATATAATGATCTACATTGTAAGTGTTATTATTGTGTGTGATCATTCATCATCACTATTAATGATTAGCACAGAGGCACATGTTAATAACAGAAATAATTATTGTTTGTTTGTATTCCTTAAACTGTTCACCATCTTATTTACAATGCTGGTTATCTGCTTTCACTTTTTTCTTTTTTTTTCAGTAGAATGACTTAAGGACTTGAACCTTTTGTGGGGTTTTATTTTTTGTTGTTTGTAATGACTGTTCTAAGCAAAATGATTAGGTAAATTTTAATATGAGAAATTGCAAATATTTAACAGTATGTACCAAAAATTAATATATAATTTGTGGTTTTTCTAATGTTAAGATGATTCATTTGAAGTCATATACAACATTAATGGTATTAAATATTAGGAAAATGTAACAAGCTATGTTTTATAGAGCAACTCACAAAATGTTGCCATATAATTATTATATGAATGTTAATATATATTGTTTTAAAGTACTTGATATATTTCATATTATGAAAGATAAAAGGTATGCTGCCATTTTAAAAATAATTATATGAAAAATTCATCTAGTTTTTTGCATGATAGATAACTTTATGCATGGTACTTAACTACATTGTTCCATGTATAGTAGAACAATGATGGACCTAATCAAATAAATAATAAATCAGAAACGTAACCACATTCTTCATATATGTATTAAATTATATGTATTTCATAGCTGCAAACATACTGGGGTAGAAAGTGGCTGTTTATGAATGCTACTGCACAAATATTTGTAGGAGGAATGTACACAAAATGTCCAGCACAAAATATAACATACACTGTATTAAATCTGACCAACATGTATAACCATTTAAACTTTTTAATTTGATAATAATAATAAACTTGGATATTTTTGTTTTAGTACTTATTTTCTCTAAAAAATAAAGTGTATTATCTTCACGATTTGACCGAAAAATCCTATTTGTGAACAGAACTACAGGAACATAGCACTATACCAAAACTTACAACTGGGTAAAATTTTGAATTACATGTAGACCTAACTACTGATAGCACAGTTAATACTACCAGTTGTGTCATTGGTCATAAATCTGACCATTTATCTGGGTAATAAATGTATGCAGTTTTATTTCATCCAGTATCCAGTCAAGTCATGTGGAATTTGTAAAACTAAGTATAAACTAGGTATAATAATTTTGAGTGAAATTATATCAGAATCAGTGTAGTAGGTTCGAAACCTGCCATTTGACACTTAGTGTTTTTAAAAATCAAAGACATTCGGTTCCATCAAAAATGAGCCATGAAAAGTTCCACTTTCTGCAGTTAATACTCATTGGGAGGTGATGCAGAATTCATATTTATGGGTCATGGTCCGTTTGATATATTGTATATAGTATTTTTGGCCACATACATTAACATTGTTGTCTATGGGATTTTATTTGATATAGTTCATTCAAAATGGAAGCAACGTTGTATTTTAAACTAGAATTATTAATGTTGGCTGTAATATATACATTATATATTTTCAAAACAAAAACAAAAAGATTACTTCCAAGTTAACAAAGTACAAAATATCAAGAATAAAAAGGAGAATTCAGGCTACAAATATGTTTGCTAAAAGTAAACAAATTACATACATTTATATTTATACATATGTTGTGCGTACTACACTAACTGCTTCATACATATTTTGTATTATTAGTAAGATAGTGGTTTTATTAGTGAATAATAATAATAATAATAATAATAATATAATTAATAATAAAAACAAAATAAAAGACCTGAATAAATATGTTTTAAAAAACTTTAAAAAACTTTAAAAAGCTTTATCACAATTAGTAAACAAATATCTCCAACCTTTCAGATGGAAACAGTCTGTATTCAAATACAAAAGAAACAAGTAATTACTGTATTATATCATTACATGACCACATCATAATCCATTAATTAAAAAAAGGTGTTGTCACAATTTATTTTTTTATAGTAACTATAAATGTAGACTGTTTTAATACTGTAATGTTCATGTCCATCATGTAATAATTGGATAAGAGCACAGGACAGGTATCAAATATTTTCCCCACCCATCCAAACCCTCAGTGACATATAAATTATGGTTTACATATTATATATATATATAGTTATGATTGATGATGATGATGATGAATATAGAGGGGAACTATATATAGCAAGTTTCTGTGGCTGAGAGCAACTGGTAGTTATATAACAATGACAGATGTTAAATATTCAGTTAACTTGTAGCATCAACAAGGATTTAGCATCATTAATATCGTTTTATACCACATTAATACATCACTCAACATTTTACTCAACATTTTAAAAGATGTGCACAAGAATATGTATATTAATGTTAAATATTTGAAATAACATCATAAACTTGTTCAAAACAGTTCTGTTGGAGACTCAGCTAAAATGACATGTACTATACTTCTAGCTACGCTAATTATACCCAACACTTTGCTACAGTTGTAATAACTACATTAAACCGTCATGCTCACTCGTTATCACTAGTAATCTTAAACTTCAGTCGACCTCACCATATGGTTTAGTAATTACAGTAACTTCGTAGCTCTCACCACAAAAACAGAACTTCAGGTATTCTTGGTATAAAGCAGTAATGCTTAGAGAGAAAAATCAATCACTGTGTTTTTGGGACCAAATTCATAGGCATTCTTGCACATATGTCACTGCATAAATTTAATTAAAGAAAAACACTAATCGTGCTAAACTGCTGTACTCCAAATTATGCCGACATATCAGTAACAAATATTCCTTTCCCTTTCTGTCCAGTTTAAGCATAAAGTCTTCAAAGTTGTTCAACAATCATGAAATGCAAAGTCACACCACCGTATAAATGTATTTCCAAGACTAATCCACTTCACACTTTAAAATTACATAGCACTTGTCAACACCTCCCACCATTTCCCTGTCTTAATTTAACCAACATTATTCAAATTTCTGTTTGTATTGGATGGGAAGGATTCTTTAGCAATAATAACATTACATAATTGGTCCTTTACATGTTGTAATTACTTCTATACATAAATATATATTTTTGTAATAAACAATTTCCATTACGTGGATCAGTGTATACATTTCTTGCGAACATATCTGGTCCAACACTCTGGCTAGTTTAGAAGCATGGTGGAGCCGATGAATTCTGTCACAAAAGCCCAATGACTGGTTCTCTCTAACATTATGCTGGAGACAGATCCTGCTGCTTGCTAAGCAGCGTGCTAATAATGTCTGCATAGTATGCACCGAAGACCGATCTGTTGTGAGAAATGAGACGGAGGAAGTTTCCCAGGTGTTTGGTCAACTCGCATTCCACAGCAGAGAAGCCGACCGGAACTTTCAGAGACTGGACCTGTTGGGAAATGATCGACTCTTTGATGAACGACAGTACACGGGTCACTGAAAAAATATATATGAAAGAATATTAACAATCTATTTTAATAATTTACGCCAAGACAAATTCCAAAATTAAATACAGTGAAACCCCTTTAAACCGGACACCCTTGGGACAAAGTAAAAAGTCCTGTTTTAAGGGGTATTCGGTTTAGAGGTTTTTTTTTCTATACTGTATTTTAAAAGGGACAATGAAAAACATCCAGTTTCAAAGAATTCCTGTTTATAGAGGGTCTGGTTTTGAGAGGTATCATGGTACTAACATTCCAAAAGTTAAATAAAATAATTTCTTTTTTATAGTCCATCCCACAGGGAATGCCTTTTTTCATACTATGGAATTTACTACCAGTTATTTATTTCTGAGTCAATTAATTTCTAAATTACACACAATTTTTTAAAATTTATTTCCAAAACACTTACTTTTCTTCTTACTTCAAACCAAACTGCAATTATTTTGTTCAAAAAAAAAAAAAATTGTAGGAGGATAGGACGGGCTATAAATTAACACCAACTGAAAACTCTCTTACATTAAAAATTAATATTCCAAAAATCAAAAATATTATCTTGTCTCACGTTACATTAATAACTTTATAAATTTGCAAAAATAAAAATAATAATTTCTCAACACCAACAAACTCCTGACCATTAATGACTATTAACATTTCAAAACTTAAATTACAGGACAAGAAGTTAACCTTTAAGGTAGAAATATTTATCCATATCGAATAATTGCAAGTTAGCACTTAAAGGAAACATGACACGAGACCATATTATAGCTCATTTTAAAAGAAAAATGATATAAAAATAATATACAAATAACTTTATAACAATAAAATACGTGTAGTTAACTTAAAATGAAGAAATTACGCTAACCAGTATCAAAGTACGATTTATGCATATTTCTTCGTGAGCGTTCGGAAAAAAAGGGAAGTGACGTCAGAGCCGCTGTACTCTTCCATTGTTGTTAACGGTTTATATGGAGTAAGGGGCTTACGATCTTTTCAGTCCAACAGTGCCGTACTGCGCGGCCTTTGGGTGTAAAAATAAACAGTTTAAACGATCGGGATTGTCTTTTTATGGTTTTCCAAAGGATTGTATCCGAAGAAAGACGTGTGTATTTTATCGCAAAAGAAAAGATTGGACACCAACACCGCATAGTACTTTGGTGTCCGCCTAATTACAGCCCGGAGCCCGAACGTTACCCGGAGACAAAAACAGTACTCGGTTGCGAATGCCGAGGTGTACATTGTACATATTTGGCACAAAGATACACCTCAGCATGATGTATTTATATATGTTAAAACAAAAATGTAGAATTTTTTATTTATTTATTTTTTTTGGAAAAAAAAAGATTTTTCATGTTAGGGCTGTAGGCCTACATAACAAAATCTGTATTCACCGTCCGAAGAAGGAAACGTCAATAAGTAATTAAATATGGCATATACAAACATGGGATTTGGCATGAGGATACATCTCAGTACGATGTATTTAAATATGTTTTTAAAAAACGTGTAGAAAACAATAATAATTTTAAATAATGTTTTTACCGTATATCTTCGCCTGTAAGTCGATCTCGGCTATAAGTCGAGTCCCTAATTTCAAGCCCTGAAAACGTATTTTTTTATTGACCCGTTTATAAGTCGACCCATGAAAAACTACTTATAAATATTGAAATATTTCTTATTTTCAGCACATGAGAACAATAATATTTGAACAAAAGAAAATTATTTTACAAACTTCGGTTTTCACGTTTTGTACATCGCAATATAATCAGACTATTCCAATCAAACTATCATTATTACATAGCATCAAAACGAAATATTCCCTTAGTAGAGAGTGAAAGCTGTTTGACTGTTACTGTATAGTATTGTACAGATGGTTTTGTGCACAGACAACAACTTTATTTATAAACACTGACAACAGATCACTACGATAAAACTGAAAGTATCACGTTTTGCCGCCATATTAATACATGTAAGGAGGATAACTCTGGAAAGTACACTGGTTTTTGTACCAAATGATGTGTGTCCCTATTGCTCTAGATAGTGAACTGCAGAGATCAGTCTATTTTAAGGGAAAGCTCAGTAATATTCATGAAGTTAATCACCGCCAAAACATTGTTTGAACAACCATTAATGCCAGTGACCAGATTTCAAAATAAACTCAGGCAACAGGTAGTTAGTATTGTTTACATTTTTACTATTAGTGATGACTGTTAATTTAACTAAGTGGACTGTTGTCTTGGCATGTGAGTGAGATCGTACGCCTTTTCGCATAACCAAAACCGTTCTGATGCCAAAAAAAATAGGTTATAAAAAATAAATGTGTCAAATTAACATATTTGAGTATAAATACATGGCATACTTCAACAATAAAACTTGTAAAATAATCCCCAAAACTAATATTTTTTGGTGAATTTTGTTTACCCTCTTATAAGTCGACCCCCCAAGTTATAAAATAATTTTTGGGTGAAAAAAATTCGACTTATAGGCGAAGATATACGGTAATCTTCGGGCGGAATACGTTACAAAAACGTTCCTCATCGCCCGAAGCCCAAAAGCAACACGTAGTTCAATACAAAAAACCCCACTACTGTCGGTGTCGAAATAACTATTATGTTTCATCCACGGGCTGACTTGAGAATCGGAGTGTTGTTTTAGTTAATTGGTCCTTTCTTTCCGTGGCCTGCACATGTGATTCCTGATTGGCAGGTGTATATTGCAGGGTATCGACCAGGTAAGTGATTACCACGGTCTAGACATGCGTACAAAATACGTGCCAGTTTTTTTAAGATTACAGGGTATTGTGGCGTAACCTGTCGCGACTATAGTACAATGTTAATGGACATTATCAGCCGCCCTGCTTCATTACTGTAAATAATGCTGTAAAACCCTGGATTAAGTAGACTTTCCCATCTAAAATTACAAAACTGACCAATTACGTAGTACCAAAGAAAAGAAAATTATCACTTGGGTATCGTGAGTGGTCGTTTTTACTCTAACGCACCCTACCAATAGGCCTAATAATATGCTACTTTTTTTTCATGAGAGAAAAATACTATAACCCCATTTCGTTCTATTGATGCAAATAGAAATATATTTAGTTTAAAAGTTGATTATACTCTCAAGTCATTTATGTTGTTTTACAAGCCAGGTTAATGAAAGTGAAGCGCCTTGTCGTAAATTAGAGCGTTTGTTTACACTGTGCATACAGATTTCATTATGTACAGCCCGAACATAAAAAATGCGATATTTTCTAAAAAAAAAAAAAAAAAAAATGTTTGTCCTACATTTATATTTTTTACATATTTAAATACATCATATCGAGGTGTATCTTTATGCTAAATATGAACAGTATACACCTCGGCATTAGCATCAGAGTTTTGGTTTTGTCTCCGGGTTACTTTCGGGCTCCGGGCTCCGGGCTGTAAATTGGTCGACCGGTCTGGTCTGGCACCATCAGTTTCTCCACCCTCCGACTCGCTATCCGTTTTTTCTTCAGTATCACTGTTGTAAGTAAATGTGTGTCTTTCTTCATTTACTAACAGCTCATATTGATACGGCAAAACGTTTTGCGAACGAACACTCATTGTTTTGGTAAGCTGTGCAAGTCTTAGATTCTTTATGAGTGGTACGGACTAATGCTTTTAAGTGTAAGGCTTCAGATCAAGCGACGCGTCTCTGACGTCACAGACCTCGTGATTGCCCTGCTCATTAAAGATCGGCAATTTCCGCTAAGAGCTCGTATCTGGGGTTCTTTTATGGAGATATTTTAAGTAATTAATTTTTTATAATTTTTTTTTTTAGGTGATTCAATTTATAATTAATTGTACATGGTTGGTGCCAAATATGGTTTACGTGACATGTTTCCTTTAAACCTTGTTAATAAGTGGCAATACAGGTCCTTTGTTTCTGAAATACTCACACATCAGCTGATGAACTGGATGCTGTGTAGATGACATTTCCGTAATCTGACCCACTAGGGCCTTCTGAACGGACTCTGACAAGATGGGGAAGCCATGTTCTAGAAGGCTGTTGTTCACCTCCTTCTTCACCTGTTCTCCAACATTCAAAATATGGGTCTTTACGCCACTGAAACAAACAATGAACACATTAAACATTCACAAGAATGCCATTTGAAATATAAATCAATTAAACAGGATTCCCATAAATAATAATTACAGTATTCCTATAACATATTTTACCATACTATATTTAAAAAAAAAAACTTTTCATCCATAGTAATGAGTTTACTCTCATTTTAAAACTAGTTTTAAGGTCTCTGGAGAGTCATAAGAGTAATCACCTCATACTTGAAAGAAACTGAACTTTTGAAAACAGCAAAACATTACACTTAATCCATCAATACTAAAACAAGTAAGAATCTTCTAGTTTTAAGGCTGGCCTTAACTCAGTTAAGATTTTATAACAACCCTATTAATTTAATGTGATAATTACTTTACAGTTATCCGATATAAATAAATAATTATTATACACCTTAGTACACCAAAACAAGTTTTGTTTTTGTTTTCTGTTTAATGACACTACTAGAGCACATTGGCTATTGGATGGCAAACATTTGGTAATTTTGACATATAGTCTTAGAGAGGAAACCCGCTCTATTTTTCCATTAGTAGCATGGGATCTTTTATATGCACCATCTCACAGATAGGATAGCACATACCACGGCCTTTGATATACCAGTTGTGATGATATACTGGCTGGAACGAGAAATAGCCCAATGGGTCCACCAACAGGGATCGATCCTGGACCGACCGCACATCAAGTGAATGCTTTATTACTAGGCTACGTCCCACCCGCCAAAACAAGATCATTTATATGGTGCTGAATATGTGCAAATTGTGAATGCTTATTACTAGGCTACGAGCCACCTGCCAAAATGAGATCATTTATATGGTGCTGAATATGTGCAAATTGTTAAACAATCATTAAATTTAGGTTAAGACAAACAACTCACGCTTCTGACACGTCCTCCAGTATAGTGGTGATGTGTGACTTGAGGACCGCCTTGAGGTCCTTGATGCCAGCGATGGACTCACCGACAGTGCTGTACGTGATCAGCAGGATGGAGGCTATCAGAGACAGACGGCCAATGTCTTTCTGCAGCTCGTTCAGGCGAAGCTGGTCCATTAGCAATGTCTATAAGGTCATAATAAAACATACATATTGTATGAAACCAAAACAGAAATCGGTAAAATGTTCAACAGAAAGGAAAGGAAAGGAAATGTTTTATTTAACGACGCACTCAACACATTTTATTTACGGTTATATGGCGTTGGACATATGGTTAAGAACCACACAGATATTGAGGGAGGAAACCCGCTGTTGCCACTTCATGGACTACTCTTTTTGATTAGCAGCAAGGGATCTTTTATATGCACCATCCCATAATCAGGATAGCACATACCATGGCTTTTGATGTACCAGTTGTGGTGCACTGCCTGGAGCGAGAAATAGCCCAATGGGCCCACGGACAGGAATCGATCCTAAACCGACCGCACATCAAGCGAGCGCTTTACCAATGGGCTACGTCTCGCCCCCTTACAGGTAGGGTCAACTCAAACAAGAGCCTTGTGTGTTGGAAAGATGCATACCCGGACCACCAACACATACTGACACTTTAACAAATAAAAAACGCGTAATTTTAGAGTTAATAAAAAACCATGATTATTCCTGCTAACTGGGGGCAACCATTTTGTTTCGTTTTTGTGACGACCGGTAGTATAGCTTGGGGCGAAGTGACGTCAGCTCCGTCCATCTCCTCTTAAGCACAGTGTAAACAAACGCATTTCGCTTTCATTAACCTGATTTGTAAAACAACATAAATGACTTGATAGTATAATAAACTATTTAACTAAATATATTTCAATTTGCATCAATAGAACGAATTGGAGTTATAGTATTTTTCTTTTTTTAAAAACCAAAGAAAAAATGCATATTATTAGGCCTATTGGTAGGGTACGTTCGAGCAAAAACAACCACTCACGATACCCAAGTGATACTTTTCTTTTCTTTGGGACGACGTAATTGGTCAGTTTTGTGATTTTAGATGGGAAAGTCTACTTAATCAAGGGTTTTACAGAATTACTTACAGTAATAAAGCAGGCGGCTGATAATGTCCATTGCGATTGGAGGGGTATCTGTGCGGTTACCACACAATACCCTGTGATCTTAATAAAAGAGGCACGTCTTTTTAGTGTGTCCAGACACAGTGTCTGGGGACCGTCTAAATGTACACCTGCCAATCAGGAACCACAGGTACAGGCCACGGAAAGAAAAGACCAATTAACCAAGAAAACACTCCGATTATTATTTCAGTACATGGATTAATTTATGTAAAACCATAATACAGTTATTTCAACACTTTGACAATGGTAGTTTATTTTGTATTGAAAAATAATATATAATTGTTGTTGGCTTACTGGGATGACTATTATTATAGAACATTGCGATGCATTCGCAAAAATCAGGTATGTTTTGTTTCTTCAGTCTGAAGACTAATTCCTGACGTGACATGTTAGGTATTACGTAACCACCAGCTCGCCAGAGGGCGTATTCACTGGGATGGTACAAAATGGCTGTGCCCGTTATATATAATAGCCGTCACATTTAACCGTTTTATTAATTAACTATACAATTATACGTGTTGATATTAAGCAATAATGCGCATTATTTATCGTTGAATATGCATACCAGGCCAAATGCCTTAATTGTCCTCTCCTTTAACAGACAGAATAGAACTGTACCAATGCTCAATACCATAGCATGTAAAATCAGGGTTAGACAAATCCACTAGCCCTCGATTCCAGAAAGTGAATATCTGGTTTAAGCCAGTGGAAATTAGCAACTGTATTACTATAATACATAGTAGACTAGACAAAGCTTTTGTGAGAGCTAGTGACTTTTTAAACACATTTGTTAAACGCTGGTAAAATAAAAACAAAAAAAACTTTAAAAAACGCCACTAACATTTAACACAGAGATAAAGACATTTTTAGTATTTTTGGACATTACAAACATGGATGCTAATGAAATGAATGATGAAGCCACAGTAATTTAAATGCTGGTAAAATAATAAAGACATTTTATCCATAATGATGCTTTGAAAAAACTAGGCAGCCTCCTTAACCCCTGATCTATGTTTTGTCATCTTCACATCTGCAATTACAGAACCTTTTAAGGTTAGACATGCACATCTTTATTACTCTTTCAAATCTTCTCACCCAAATTATGTAGATATAATAACATAATATTTGTGTAATTTATCCTATAACTTACCCATGATATCCATGTCATAAACCCATGTGATAATTTACTTTATTAACCCGGTTAATAATGGTATGCAAATTTGCAAGGTCTCTAGGTAATGTGTTGCTGTGGATGGGTCATTTGCTTACAAGCCAACAAGACCCGTGTACCTGAGCGTAATGTTTTCAAAGATTTGTTTAAATGTGTGATGTCAAACTAATCTGTGTTAATCGTGATGACGTCATATTATCAATGGCGGCGACTTTAGTACTGTGATTTACTAAATATTTAATTAAAATGTTATTTTAGAAGTGTTATAGGATAAACAGAATTCGCTACTCGTGTTTTTTAATATGTAAAATATCAACCATGTCTAGTTAATCAGTATTTGTCTCAGCAGAGCCTCGACAAATACCGATTAACACAGACTCGGTTGATATTTTCCATATTAAAAAATACTTGTGACGAATCCTCTATGTATGACACTGTTCTCATTTTATAATTGGAAATGACTGCTACCTCCGGAAAGAGCTGTTTTTCTTGATCCCACTGTAACAGTTCCATGTATGCTTCATTCATAATGGATGCTGGGGTGGCATTGGAGCCCGAAGCACCTGCTATGGAGGTCTGTTCCTGGTGGTAGAGTTTTTCAAAGTTTCTCTTCAACCACATCTTTGTATATTGAAGACCATCAATGCCATTTTCTAAAACAAGACAATAAACAATGTTACATATGGGTAAAGCTAAAGTAATGCAGCTAGTTACTAAACGAAAATATATTTTTTATTTGGAACATACCAAACTAGTTGACTTACCAACAATCTTAACAGAAGCAAACATATAACAGCATTTATGCAACAATTGGAGCTATACAAGCTCAGAAATAAGCTGTAAACAGACAATAATTTCCTAAGAAAATGTTTAATCAGTATTTTTCATTTATGTGCATAGGAACACTCAATTAAGTTTCGAATACAGTGTCTTAGGAACATAAGCTATCTTTTTTTCGATTATGAGAAAAACATGAGTGTAACAGTACTGTAAATTACGTGAACCCAGAAATTACTAACATTAAATTAAGTTAATGGTTTAGCTACAAAATCACCAAAGCCACTATTCATCTACAAGGTGAATCATACTTTTAAAAATGTATATATACAATAAACTGGATGTGCTTTTTACATGCTGATTTATACTTTATTATCAATCATGCATTAAGACTTATTTTGTCATATTTGTCATATCAAACCAAGGTTAGACGCATTTTTCATCATCAAATATATAACCTGAAGTTACACAGCCTACACGAAAGTGTTCAAGCATTGTAAATGTTATATAATTACCTGTGTGTTAGACAAAAACAGGCTTTTTGTAAATTCGGCCCATACTGTTTAGAATGTAGTACCTTCCTGAGTTTTAAGAAACTCTTTGAACTTGGTCTGCTCGTATTCCACAGACTGTTGTTGCAGATATGGCCTCATCTGCTGAATCGTGAAGTTGGCCATGTCCATCTTCATTAGATCCAACACAGAAAATATCTCCCTGCAAATTACAAAACATTAATTAAAGCTCTAATGCACAAACTACACGTATATAACATTAACATATACAGTACAAGCAAAACACAAAATAATGTACGAGAAAAAAAGAAAATATTTTTACAACCTTTTTTCCCATAACACTTTTCAGATCTGGATATATTCTCTATATATGCTTTCATGTTTTTGGTGAAAGGGTAATAGATAGTGCAATCCAATTAATTTTCATGCTGTCAGAAATTTAGGTACATGCCTACGACAAAAAATCATCAAACATTCAGTAATTTGTATCATGGGTTAAAACATCATGATGTGTTAGAGGTGATATAAAAATAAAAAAGACATGTCTGACAACATCAAGAAAAAACATTAATATTGATCATAAAAAATATGTGCTGTTTAACATGTTGTGAAGTATATATAGTACATACATGTAGGGTGTTCTTTATCTTCACAAGTAGAATGTTAGAGAAATGAAAGCAGATGTTATGTCTGCTGAATACACTGATTTCCAATGTAAGCAGGCACATGTGCATCAAATTATGCAGGAGGTTGGGGAGGGGTCTAAACTGTGGTGAGTGAATCTTTTAGGAACAGTCGGGTCTTATTTGGTAAGCATGGAAATTAGATGGTGATGGTTACAATAAAAGCTGCCAAAAAGCACCAACTGCCACTTACTAATGAACACTGAGTACTGGTATATCTGTAATATAGTAATACAGTAATAAATTATTAGGAGATTCATGTTGTCACCTGAACAGTGGGATGATTTCTTTCTTTTCCTTAAGAGCAGCAATTTGGTCGTCTCTGATAGGGGCACACAGTCTGGCCATTACTCCAATTACATAGTTGGAATAGTAGTATATATCAAATGCATCATTGTCGATTTTCTGTTTGATCAGATCAAGATCCAAAATTTCATCAATTTGAGCACGGAAACGAGCATGTTGTGGTAGAAGCAGTGAAAACACAACCTGGAAATAAAATAATTCTTTTTCAAAGATGTGTTTCCTTCTAATGATTTTAATGGATATTTTAAAAGAAGTACATGTAATACCTTTAGTGCAAAAACAAAAAACCCCAACCCAATTCAGGTTCAAATCTAAATTAAATTTATAATGGTAACATACATATCTGCCCATATCAGTAAATGAAATCGAGACACAAGAAATTCACGCTAACAAAGATATTTTTATGAATGCCATATACTGAGAATGATGAACTATGAACCATCATTCTATAAACATGTTTTTTGTCAATATTTTCAGTTTGGTTTAACGTAAGAAGACAAACAAAAGTGTTTTTGAAATAACAAATATATACTATTTTTGTGTGTAATTTACAAATCAATCAGCTCAGACATAAATAACATGTAGTAAATTCCATAGTATGAAAAAAAGGTGCTCCCTGTGGGACTGATTATAGGTCATCCTTAAAAAGATATTTGAGTAAAGTAGCATGTTCAATATGAGTTTCAGCAAATACATTTAAATTTATCAAGTTTATTATTAAATTTAAATACTAAGAGCCATCTATTAAAAGAATAGAACAATAATGAAACACTGGATCTATAACAAGGTTCTTTTTTTGTGGTTAACAATGTAGTAATCTTCAAAATTTCTGTGATTAATATAAGGAAAGGAAATCCCAGTCTTGTGACTACAGATCTGAGGTTTATTTTTGTTTCTTTATAAAAGTGTGTGTGTGCTTATATCCATTTTAAGTTCAAACATGTTACCTTGGGCAGACACCTCAACTAATTGGGCTGTCTGTACAGGACATGGGTCAATGGTTAATTGTTAGTGGAAGAAAAGTTTGTGTTGTGGTCTTATGCTCCTCTTCTTCGCTCGGGTCCATCTACCCATACACACTGACAATGTGTTTGAGCTGGCATCAATCAGCCTTAAAGCCAAAGGTTAACCACTATGCCACCAAGACAAGTGGCTCCTGAATCATATACAGTGAAACCTCTGAAAACTGGACCCTCTATAAATTAGAATTCCCTCAAAACCAGATGTTTTTAAAACAAACCATAACGTCTCTAAACCACATACCCCTTAAAACCTGACTTTCTACTTGTTTCATGGGTGTCCAGTTCTGAGGGGTTTCACTGTATATATAATAATCAATTAACTCATATGAACAATATAACTTATGTAACCTGTTTAACTTCTTTAATCAACTCCAGTGCCTGACTGTAATCTGGTGGGTCCTCTGCCAACTTTACTTTCAGACAATCCCAGAAGGCTTTGTGAACAATATCCGAGACTTGTTTCTGGAAGCTAACAGACACAAATCAATGAAAATGATTAACTAATGGCAAATACTACATGCAAATCAGAAAAAAGACTTGTTTGAACATGACAGCATGAGGTCGGTTGGGAGAAAGAAGACTGCAGACATTATTTGAAATATATTGCAAAATATAATTTTAAAAATAATTTATGGATGATTATACATATCAGAGTAATCAGTAATCAATATCAGGCACGGCAGAAGCAAGAAGACATTGGGAGGGCTGATTAAGATCAAGGGAACAAAGCAAAGTTTCTAAGGGTTTGATAACTAGATGTCCTGAAATGTAATTTCCTGCATTCTACAAGCAACATTTATCTCTTCCTTAAGGTTTAAAATCAGTAATACTTTTTATTCACAATTATTGAGGGGGACTTGAGCTCCCCAGGCTCCCCCACCCTCCACTCCGCCATGCCTGAATATACTGCACATGCATAATGTGAATCTCGAATCCACAAATCTGAAAAATCCACAACAATGTTTCTGGTCACTGTTAATCACAATAATTATATCGAACCATAAAGTTAAAAAGATTTCTAGCTACATCTGTAACAAAACAAAGTACATACAGAAAAAACCTGTGTGAAACTGAGACCACCTATTGGAGTAACAGAATCTACATTTGATAAAATAGTTGAGGCTCTAATCTTGATGGCGAAATGAGTGGGGGTTTTTCCACCTAATGTCACCTCAAGTCGCTGAGTTGTTAACAGTAATGAGAAGTCGAAGTCACCGTAATATTCTGGACCTAATTTGATTTCAAAAAACAAAATCACACGACATCAAGATCTCGACTTCTTTAGTGTTATAGCTCACTTGGCACCTTGTCAATGTATGTCGGACAGTGTTTTTACTTTGGTGCCAGACTGTATCGAGTAATTGTGAACTGGCTTATTAATGGGGAAATGGTTTCTGCCATGCGCACTGTAATGTACAATTGGGATGTCATGAAATAATGTTTTACCGTATTCAATTTATTGTCAAAATGTTAATACTCATTCTAATTTCTGTTGTAAAGAGATTAAATACATGTCATAGTTTAATGTTGACATTCTTCAGATAACCAGGCTATTGTTTTTCAAAGTGACGCATGTCGCGCCATGTGCTGTGACCAGTCAAGCGTTGTTAATCCTCGGCCACGTTCATTTCAGTAATGCCAGAAAATACTAATTAATACTTTAATTTTAACATAACGACACATTATCAACTACTTAATAATATCACATTTTTAATTAAACATACAACTGTTTTGTTTACATTTTATTACCGGAAGTAGTATTTTATATCAAAATATTATGATTAGAACAGTGTGTAAAATTCATAATGTTTTCGATCGAACATGAAAACTGGAAAAAATGTGACGAAATGTACTGATAAATGTTCACTTCACCTATTTTTATCAAACTTCTTCCCTTTCTTCTGGGAAGAGAGAAGTCACTTATCCTACTTTTTCAATTCTAGATTGGGGCCTGATAGTTATACCCAAGAAGTAAAGTACTGGTATGAAGTATAGCCTACAGTCTGACATTTAAGTTAGAATTCTGACCTTAAGTTTTGAGGTTCAGATCTGAATAAGCATGCAGCTTCACTCAGTTAACTCCATCTTTAATTCAAAATTTATAAAGTAGCAAAATCAATAAAAAGATGATCATAATATACTCAAAATTGTTTGACTTGGGATACATTTAAAGTACAAAAATTACACCAGGGACAATACACACATATTAATTCGTGATTTACTAAATTTAAAGTGGTCTTATTGACAGGTTTTCCTTTATGTGAAAAATTAAAAGATTCGGTAAAACAATGAACATATACACAAAACACGTACATAGGCCTATTCTAAAAAGCAAAGTTTTCTTTGTGAATGCTGTCAAGCTGGATAAAAATTGTTAAATTAAAACAAAGAGCAGGGTTTCTGCCAGAGGGTATGAAGGATAAAATTATGTACTCTAAAATCTTGGAAATTCCATAATTTTTTGAAAGATTATAGCAAGTGAACTGATGTTTAAAATTTATCAAAGTATATGAAATGCATTGTCCAATTTCAAAAGATTTCAAACCCATAACCACCTAGTAGAGGCACTAGCAGTCTGTTTTGTTTTTATTACATACTCTCAAGTTGTTTTCTGACAGAAAGCCTGAAAATAATGTTCATGATTGTAATTATGGCCAATTCTTCTATTATACCAGCTGTAAATGACACTCCCATATTAGACACTTGTGAAATATTCAAATACATTTACAGTCTTTAATTATTTGATCACTATTGCAGCTACGTGAGTGCCATTGTCAAAATTTATTTCTTTAGTATTTCTGCTCTTGTCACTTGTCCCAAACAAATGCTGTGCATGAAACCATAGCCTCTTATTGTGTTTAAAACAAAAAGCAAAAAGAAGATATACCAGTGATGGGCTATACTGAATTATGTGCAGTATGAAGCACAAACTGAAGAATAGCAGAAGCAGGTCAACACCACTTGCTCTCATTAATGTGTGATCATAAACATAATGTCTAGGACAGCCATAATTTGCAAGTAATTGTTTGTGAACGAAGGAAGGAAATGTTTTATTTAACGACACACTCAACACATGTTATTTTACAGTTATATGGCATCAGACATATGGTTAAGGACCACACAGTGATTGAGATATGAAACCCACTGTCAACACATCATGGGCTACTCTTTTCAATTAGCAGCAATTATATGCATCATCCCACAGACAGGATAACACATACCATGGCCTTTGATATACCAGTTGTGGTGCACTGGCTGGAACGAGAAATAGCCCAATGGTAATTGTTTGTGCGGCAAATGCTTAAGTTTTGAAAACATGTCAATCTACACAATCACATCACTTGCTTTTGTTTATTGCTTCTGGTACAAACATTGCGATGACAACCACTTGAAGATAAAGAGCATTCTGGAAATTGTTGTCTACTTTTCCTAAGTCACACAAAAGAGAAATTTAAAATATATTTACTTTTTTCGCCAAATTTAATTAAAACATAATTATCAATTTAGCATCCTCATATTAAGAAATCAAAGATTCCTAAAAATTTCTAGCAATTGGATAACATTAGATCCAAAACTGAAAAAAACAAAGCAAGTTCTTTATTTTAAAAACCATCTTTACTGGAGGTATATAATACTGAAAATGAATGAAGGTTGTTTCAATATTAAACGAATAAACCATAAAAAGGGAGATGCCGTGTACATTTTACAACTGAATCTGTAATTAAACAAATGGTAAAAATTATTCAACAATGACCTTTTTTGAATATTTTAAAACACATATTAACAAATTTCACCACTATAAATCATTGTCATTAGTGAATACAATTACAGTGAAACCTGTCAAAACCAGACCATGAACAAATCGGATTCCATTCAAAACCAGACAAGTTTTATGTATCCAAATTTTATAAATTTTAAAACGACTCTCTAAAACTGGATCCTGCCTAAATGAGATAAATATTAGGTACACAGCATGATCTGGTTTTGACAGATTCTCACTGTATACTACAGACAATGGTAAAATATCACAAATCAGTGACTATATCCATAGTCGTCTGTAAATAAATGAAAACCATACTGTGCATGGATTAATGAAAACCATACTGTGCATGGATTAATGAAAACCATACTGTGCATGGATTAATGAAAACCATACTGTTCATGGAGTTCTTGAACATCAAAGAGAAATTAACACAATGGCAAAAAATCCACTGAACTTTGATCATCCACATACAATACTCGATTATTCCACGGTTTCCAATTTAGTCTTCAACGGCTTTGAGTATGACATTAAGGCAGCTGTTACCAGTGCTGTAACTAGTTGCAGGCTTTAATACAATCTTATCCCGTGCTGTCAGATAATGACTGCCAGTGATATCACAGTAAGCCATGCCCAGACAGTGAAGTAAATTACAGAACTATGAAAAATTAATGAGCTTTTGGAGGATTTTCAGTTGGAAAAATATATACAGGAAGTACAAGTCAAGAGTGTATTTTCCCCAAGTGTGAGTTAATCAAAATAACATGTAATCTGCATAAGACCCAGACAAGTTCCCATGATCACCAGGCACGGAACTGAAAAAATATTTCCCATGAAATTTTAAATCATATGGCCTAGAATTGTGTAGTGATCTGTGAAATTTGTGTAGTCAATTGGGATGTGAAACTAAACAAAATGTTCTCTGCAAAAAAACTTAGAAAATAACTGCAAGATTTTTTTTAATTAATGCTCTCATTGCCAGGACAGTACATACCATGTTTTTTATTTACCATCATGGGGTATTTGAGTGGGGAATGGGAGGAATTAGTCAATTGAAGGAGAATGATCCTGTAAGTTGTAACTCATCATATTTCAGGCGAATGGTAATATAGTATTTTTGTAATCCTGCGTTATCAAAAATGAAGATATTTTCAGTTATATTATTTTCATTCTAAGCATCACTATAAATTAACAGTTTGTCAGTAGCATACTAGTACCTATCAGCTTTGTGACTGGATGGTTCCAGCTTGAAGTCACCGTTAACCACAATCTCATGAGCCAACTTCATTTTTTCAACACCATCAGCTGCAGCCATCAATTGCTCAAATGTAATAAATTTTGGCGGTGACGCTGCAATGTTAAAATACATGTATAGCAGTGTTTTTCAGATATTGGGAGAAATCATCAATGTACTAGGCCTAAAAACAAATGTGTGTTTCCAATTTCCCAAACTACCTTAAGTTTATATACTGACCCTGACATTTTTTTAAGCAAAAAAAAACTTCTTCTTTTTTTTTCTTTCAAATTATAATTTTATATCATGATCCCTGATTTTTTGCAATCAAAATTACGATTTTTTAATTTGATTCGATGTTTTTAAAAAAAGGGGAAAAAAAGGTTCCTACCTACATACGATAAAACCTGAAACACATATATTATTTTAGGTCTTAAAGCTACAGGTTCACCACCCCAACTTATAACATAATCAAATTATGGGTGCATCGTCCAAGTTACACTTACCATATTTCACTATTTTTTTTACATGTATTTGTAATAATCTTTGCATAATTAAATCAAGAACATCAAACCTGTATTGTCAATAAACATGGTTATCTAAAAAATCCTTGGCAAAAAAATATAAAGTACAAAGAAACTATTATCTATTAAAATAACACAGTTCTTTGTCAACAAGGAGATCTGCAATTGAAATTTGAACTGTGATGTCCATACTAACCTGTCTGTCATCCTTACTAGAGTTTGCAATAATATTATCCAAAATGAAATTATTTGGATTTATTTTTTTGAAGACATGGTATGTGCTATCTTGTCTGTGGGATGGCGCATAAGTATTTCTGATTGTTCTAGTGTTTGTACTAGGTCAAAATTCATTTTATTTCCTAATATATATTTTTTTCATACATACAAAATTATTGAGACCAAATACAGTTTGGTCTACTTTCAAACATTAGGATGACCAGAAACACATTGAATATATAGACACTGGTATTCTGAACAATAACTTGTGAAAAATGTTGCCTATTTCTATCACTGTAACTATATTTAGTATTTAATTTAAGTCATTAAAAAAATGTATTTGTCAGAAACATCTTACATTGGTAGTAAACTTGAACTATTAAAAAGATAATTTAACTAGCTATTCAACTTATTTTTTCCTTGGACGAACTCAAACATTTTTTAACTATGGTATGCAACACTGGGATCAGTTCAACTAGATGCTTTGTTATAGCAGCTTTAAAAATACTACTTTTAAACTAATTTACATTATTTAATAATGAATTTAAAAAATAAAATAAAAACGTACCTGGAACAGTGAATTGAGGATGTCCATTGTCTGGGGAGTTTGGACTCGGTGTGCGAGTGCGTCGCTTCTTGGCCTCCTCCTCCAGATTACTGCCATTCTGGGATGTTGAACAATCGCCATTCTCACTGCTGCCACCACCATCTTTGTTCATCTTGTTTTGTGCAGTTTCATTGTTATCTGCCATCTTTCGTCTTTAATGCTGTACATAAAAAATATTGACCCAATTTACAAACCCTGTTTTTTTTAAAACTCAGGTGTTCAAGCATTGTAGTAATAGACACGTGTTTAAAAGATACAAACAAGTTTTGTAAATTCGGCTCCATATGATTAAAAGTATCTTTAGAACTTAACATATAATTAAAATTAAATAACTATTGCAGTTAACCATGTTCAAATTCACTCGGCAATTAATCGAGTACAAATTTCATGACAAAACTGATAACAATACAGAGTTACTTCTCTTCTAGTTCAGTGGTCCTTGTGACACTAATAATTAAACGTGCATTGTCTGGAATATTTGTATTATTTAAGCATTTAGAACAGAAAATCCCATTACGTTTGGTGCATATAAGACGCCACACTCCGAATTGGTTTCACTACACTGGCTTTTCTAAGTTAAAAATAAACCCACTATTTTGAAAGTGGGACACTTTTGCCGGGCTCCCTCTGGGCTAAAAATAGTACGGTTTGGCTATTGTTGCATTAAAAAAAACGAGCGGATTCTAGCAGCCAATTCCTAGCAGCCAATTACGCTAGCAGCCAATTACAGCAGACCCTCATGGCGACGTTCTAAACACCGGACTCATACACCTTGCGATTGTTACCTGTATTTCACACACTTTTAAACAAACTGTTATGCTAATTTTTATTATTCACTACAACTTAAGAATTTTAAAGAGTATCTGTATATAATAACAACACAAAAACAAAATAACAACCAAGACTTATTTTCACAGTCTTATTGTTACTAATATCCGTATAAATACAACTTAACCATTTTATTAAGCACTTTTATAATATCTGAAGTATCACTTTAAAAATCAGTCTGTACTACAGTAATGTAGGATGTTCAACTAGTTTCGTATAGCCCACACCACATTATAAAAGGCGTATGAGTCCGGTGTTTAGAACGTGTCTGCTGAAATTGGCTGCTAGCGTAAATGGCTGCTAGGAAGTGGCTGCTAGAATCCCTC